>NC_139345.1:169960430-170185430 GCF_055883805.1 Amblyomma maculatum
TGATCTACTAATTTGAGAAAGCATGACGTTGCGTTCATTATGCATGAGCTTAAGGAAGGAGAGTTGATATATTATGGCGAAGGTGGTCGATAGTTTTATAAAGAACTCTACAAAATAAGACGGACAGGACAGGACAGTTGACAAAGCAAACAATGACTGGGGTTTCCATGCCTTGTTTTAAAGTATCTTGTCACGCAGCGTAGGCTTTGTGAGTGTCTTGGCCTCTTTCAAGACAGCCGTACTACAAGGTGGAATATTGCCGCCTAAACGAAGACGAAAGCAAGAAACTGCATTCGTATGCGCATATATCTATATGACCGTGCATATATTTTCGAACTAAGGGCACGTTCACCGATGGCAGAGACTCAGAACATCCGCTTTCTCTGGCGAAGTTGTGCGGAGTTTTCACTCCGCCGTTGGGGTGAAGAGAATGGTTGAAAAGGAAGATATTTCATTATAGATGAACTCGGTTGCTTGCTTCTTTATTAAATGGAGAACCAAGTAAATAAACACAGAAAGAAAGGTTTCGTGAGAAGTTCATACACGATCCGGATTGATACGGGATGCTTTATCAGCCAAAAAGTTCTTGCCAGGACGACAGGAAAAAAAAAAAAGAACACGGACAGCAGTAGCACAAAGAAACACTTGACAGACACTATGCTAAACTGAACCAAAAATCATTGTAATTCTAGATGCTAGGTAATTTTACCAATGACTCAATTGGGTGAACCGCAGGTGGAGACGCCACTTCGCTGTAAGGTGTAGAACTTTTTTGCCCGTACTGGAGTGAAAATAACTCTGAGGGCTAAACGAATTTAATTGCTAGCTCTTGACAAGAATTACTTTAAAAGATTGTTTATTGTCGCAGGACATAAATAGATTTGAAGAAAAAATGGAGAGGGGAGGGGTGTGTACAAAATGAATGAAAATTGGCTGATCTAATAAAGTCGAGGGGACAGCGATTTTATGAGCCTCTATCCAAGCAGGACCTCTATCCAAGGTGTCGAATTCTCACCGGCTTCAGCGCCGGACAAATCCACAAGTGGTTAATATCTGTGTGAGTGTTAGAACGCTTTAATGTTATATTATTACAAGCTATAGCGGAAAAAGAAAGTGGCGTTAACAAAAAACATGTTTCCGTCTGGAAGGGGCGCTACCAGACCGGAAATGACAACTAAATGTTTCCAGGTATCATCATTTTTGTCATCTAGTGGAGTCTCAACCTCTAAATACCTTCGCGGAATCGTGTAAACCCTAGCTAGATGACCCGAAGCAATGTCTGGCTTTGTGCGTGCAGACGTTCCAGTGTGCGCTAATAAGTCATGCAAGATTGGCGTAGAACTCGATGTATAGGCGTCAGCAGCTTCTATTGGTACAGAGTAATCGCCAACGCAGCACGCTCAGCTTCACGCATGTGCGAGTGTGCAGGAGAGTTTTCGATCTCTTTCTCGAAGCATGTACAAATATCTTCAGGAAGTTAAGAATTATGTTTACAGTTCAGAGTACTGCTGAAAAGAAATGCTAGAACCACTACATGCGTAAAAAAAATGAGTGATTTTAATAAATGCGAAATAGAAATCGACGCCATGAAGTTTTACAGGTTGCCTAAGAATTTTTATCTTTTTTCCACTTTCACGCGGTTCGATCTTTTTAAACGTGACACTGTACGTTGCATCTGTCGCTGAAATACTTTCAAGTGATAGAGAAAATAACTGATTGCAGTTATATGTGTTTCGAAGGGGTCAAGTGGATGCAACTAGAATAGGAACGGGTAAATTGGAGGAAAATGATAGAGGCCTTTGCGCTGCAGTAGGTATAGTACGGCTAATTATGCTGTGTTTCGTTAAAGCGCGAAACATGCGTCTATACTCCCGAAAAATTTTAGCCATTCGATATATTTTTGCAAAATAAGGCATCCCAAAATATACGCACACAAACTTTCAAATTTCTCTTTACAGTAGAATATAATGCATATCGATATCGGCCGCATGATGAGATGTCTATTTGAACTTCGCGATTAGGCTACTTTGTACGTTCCACTGTTCGTTCTTTTCTTGTGAACGCCATGCTTGCTATTTTGCTTGCGTGGTGTTTAATAAAAAAAGCAACCGTGTACTTTTTTTCTTTGTTTTTAAATACCCGGTATTGGTTTTGAGTGGGCAAGGCATTCTTTGTTAGTGATGTCCTTGCGACCGTTATATTGTAAATGAGGGTAAATAGAACTTGACCTGTGTCGTTTGAGTAATGCGTTACTGCCAAAATCGTGAAATTTTACTAAACCTCGCATACCCTCCCCCTCTCCCCCACAATAAAGAAAGAAAGCAAACCTCTTTGTTAGAACTGATGCTTGGGCGAATTGGTATGCCATTTCCTGAAGAACAGCGCTTCTTGGACAAGGACGGAAGGAAGACAACACGGACAGGCGCTGACTTGCAACTGATGTTTATTGCTCGGAACGTGGTAATGTATATATCAGGCTCCAAACAACAAAAGAAAACACAGAAGTGATACACATTTTTCTCGGCTCCCGAAAAGCTTGGGAAATAGTGCAAGCTTGTTAACGCTGAATCTATACGAGAAAAATGCACTATAATAAAACATGAAAATCAATTTGTTGCATGCAAAGATGGTGTCATCTACTCCATCCCACTATCTTGCGGGAAACAGTACGTCGGCCAGACGGGCAGATGCCTTAACGAGCGCCTAAGAGAACACAATAATAATGTTTTTAACTCCGTTAAAGGGCATCTCGGCATCCATTGCAGAGATTGTAAAAATAACGACTGCCAGCCTTATTTCCAAAAAAACAAAAGTATTAAATAGGCATCGGGACAAGATAACCCGTGAAATTATTGAGGCCGCACAAATCACATGGTCAAATGACGCCTGTGTCAGCAGCCCGTCCTTGGCGTTGTCAGCAAAGGAACTTAGATATCTAGCAACAGGGAAGTGACGTGGTGGCACACACGTGCTTTCAAGTTGATAATCAAATGTGTATCGCTTCTGTGTTTTCTCTTGTTGTTTGGAGCCTGATATATTATTACCACGTTCCGAGCAATAAACATCAGTTGCAAGTCAGCGCCTGTCCGTGTTGTCTTCCTTCCGTCCTTGTCCAAGTAGCGCTGTTCTTCAGAGAACAAACCTCTTTTCCCTAGCACCCAGTTTCGCAAGTAGCTACGTTACTGAAACTTAAGGTCACTTTAAGAGCATATAATTCGACAGCGCTAATGGCCCATAAGGACAGCTGAGTATCCCCTGACGCACTGTTTCACAGACGTTGGGCACTTGGGCCTCTCATGTACTGCTTTGTAACCCAATCGAAAGAATGTGCCTCGTTGGCGTTAGCAGCGCCTCTTTTATTTATAGGATGCGCTGGCGTTCGGATAACATGTATGAATAACGGGTCAAGGGCGAGAGGTTCAGTTGCCTCGCTTCACCAGCCTATTAAGGCCGCGAAAGCCTTTCTAGGCTCACGCAACGAAATTCCGTGCGCGAGAGTTGTGCGCGAAATCTGTCAACGCCTCCTATTAGGAGGAGCTGAATCCGTGCGCGAGATTCCGCGAGATGTGTTCTCCTTATCTAGCGTTCCTGTCATCTTCAATCGCACACTTGAACGCGCGCCAAGGAACGCCACGCGACAGGAGCGATGATGTACTGTCCAAATTCACACTTGTCGGAGAAAGTGTGACAGATACTGCGTCTTCCCTTTCCTGTAAATCAATCATAATTATATGTAGCACTGCTAGAAACGCCGATAATATGCAAACGATGAGAGGCAAATCATAGTGAAGGAAGGGTAGGCTTTCGCCTTTCTCCTCTTAAGAGACATCTAAGAGACCCTCTAATTGTTTTATGTCCCTACCCTATTTTTTGCTACTCTCCTTTAGCTGTCCCTTTATCCCTCAATAGCCTGAGTCGCTATGGGACGTTAAACCCCACAAACCAAACCAACTTTCTTTATCCAAGCTCATGTGTGTACCACAAAGGTTTTCATTGTTTTAAGTGTTTTCAATTAAAATTTTACTTTGCTACTACCACTTTTCATTGAAGAACTCGCAGTTAAGTCACCTATTCCTCCAAAACTGCGGCCCGTAGACATATAGGGCTAAAATGCTAGACCAAAATAACAGAATGCCCCAAGCTATAATAAAAATTATTTACATAGAAAGCATGCTTTTCTCTAGCTCGGGTACCAAAAGTTTAACCAGCCAATTGTCATTCTGTTAGTTTCCTTGTAGATGAAGTATTCCTTTTTCACGAGAAATATTCTCACAGCGCATTTGCGCGGATAGGCTAGCCAGAGGGGGCGACGCATTGTGCAATTAAGTTAGCGATTCCAATATATATGCATTGCAACTTCATTAAAAAGGCAACATAATCCAAAAACTGTTAAATCCCAACTAGAAACTGTCATACGCTTTTGTTTAATATATTCACAATTTTGAAGCCATAACAGGTGAAAAAAGCAGTACGAAATACACCGACGATTATATAAAATATCGCAAGAGCCTATTAAGCACCGGAAACAAGAATTCACAAGATTGCAAACGGCTGGAAGGATAAAAACAGCTCATCACAAAATGCATGGATGCAGTATGCGCTACCACATGGTGCTATGCAAGCCGACAATAGAATCTTGCCACATGGCTGCCTGCATTCATGAAACCGGCCGCATATTTCGCACGTGCGCCACGTGTGATTCTGATGTCACTTTTTTTTATTTATTTAAGCATACTGTAAGCCTTGCTAGGCTCTTACAGGAGTGGGTGAACTGATGGGACCGTTATACAAAATGAAAAACATCAAAAACACACAAAAAATGGAAAACATACGCACCGCAACACTCTAACGGGCATTCAATTTGTCGCATATGAAGCACTGTAAAGAACCGCGAAGCGACACAATAATAGAACACGTTAGACAATAGGTACTAATAAGATAAAATCCTAAACTGAACACTCGCAGTGAATAACGAAACACATTTTAGGAACGATTTTTTGTTTACGCCATTTGCTTCTCAAAATATGACTTAGCGTTTTTAAGAAAAATATCAAGGCAGATATCGCCCATAAATTCATGTGGTAGCCTATTCCATTCTTCAATAGCTGAAGGAAAAAATGAAAATTTGTATGCGTCGCATCGAGCTGGGATAGGTCTGATGCACTTCCCATGATTTAGCCTCTTCGAACGATGATATGATGCTTTGATGTACTGATCTGTATCAATTTTGATTCCACCGAAGGTATAGAAATTTCATGGAAGCTACTCGTCGCCGACAAGAAAGGGTAGGAATACCCGCTTTAGTTCGCATGGATGATACACTATCGTGGCGTGAGTAGCTGGAGAAAATAAAACGAAGGGCCTTATTCTGAATTTTTTCTAATTTTTGGCTGAGGTATGATTGATGAGGGCTCCAAATAATGCTACCGTAATCAAGAATGGGCCTTATGAGGGTATTATAGGCTGTTAGCTTTACATGAGAAGGAGCTGCTGACAGTTTTCTACGAAGAAATCCAAGTTGTTTGAATGCTTTTGCACACGTGTTATTTATATGAGTGTCCCAGCTTAGTTTATGGGTAAATGTGATGCCTAAATATTTCACCGTATCAACCCTCGTTATGTTACATCCTGATAAACTGTAAGAATATACAAGAGGCGCTTTTTTTACGTGTAATTGTGATAGAAGTTTTGTCGATATTGGTTTCCATTGCCCATGATTTACACCATTTGGCAATACTATTTACAGAAGAATTTAAATTTAATTGGTCATCCCGTGTACGTACCGCAGTGTAGAGAACGCAGTCGTCAGCGAAGAGCCTTATTGTCACCCCAGGTTCGGCGCAAGCATGAATATCATTAATATATATCAAGAATAGGATCGGTCCCAAGACGGATCCTTGTGGGACCCCGGGAGAAACGCTTATTCGTTCTGATTGTGCGTTGTTTGCTTCCACGTACTGCATACGACCTGGGAGGTAAGAGGCTATTCAGGTTACTACTTTTGGGTTAATGCCAATGACACGATGCTTCACTATTAATTTGGAATGTAGGACACGATCAAATGCTTTCCTAAAGTCAATCAGTATAGCATCTGCTTGAAGCTGAGAATCAATCACTTGTGCAAAATCATGAGTTATTTCCAGCAGCTGGGTAACCGTTGACAGTCCTTTTCTAAAACCGTGTTGTCTAGTGTAAATTAGGTTATTTTCTTCCAAATACTTTGGGATGGATTTATTGATGATATGCTCCATTAGCTTGCCGCAGCAGCTAGTTAGTGAGATGGGCCTATACATATCTACAGACAGTCTGCTGCCGCTTTTATGAACCGGAATAACCTTTGCACATAGCCAGTCGGAAGGAAGAGCACCTGTTTCAAGAGAAAGAGTAAAAATTTTGTGCAAAAACGGAGCCAACTGCTCCGCGTATCGCTTCAGAAATGTATTTGAGATGTTATCTGGACCAGGGGTCTTTTTAACGTCAATCTTCAAAAGCAAGTTAACAATACCAGTCTCGGAAATCTCAATATCTGGCATCAGTGATTGTGGCTCGCTTGTGATAGCACTCGTGGCAAGCTCGTGAGCAAAGACAGATTGAAAATATTGATTGAAAGAATTTGCGATAACGAGGGGGTCTGTGACTACCGCACCATCTATTCACATTTGTGATAAACGGGGTTCAGGGCTCGATAAATATTGCCAGAACTTTCCTGGATCGCTAGTGATAGAATTAGATAAAGTTGTCGAAAAGAACGCATTCCGCGCGGTTTTAATTTCCAATTTTAGTTTGCTCGCCAGTTCGCATATCTGAGTGCAATTTCCCTTCCTTCTACGCATTCGCTGTAATCGTCGCTTCAGATGAATGGCGGTGCGTGTAATCCACGGGGTTTTTCTTTTTGTTCGTTTTATTCTCGTAGGTACAATTTTTTTTCGCATTGTGTTATCGCGCTTTTTACCTGTAGCCACAGGTTGTTTACACTGCAGAAATCTGTACAAGAAAAACTATCGAGAATCGTCTCTAGGTAATCTATGATGCCTACATCACCTGCCCTGCTGTAGTCTTTGATAGTGATTGAAGAGTTGCTGTCATTACGGTCAGCGTTGTGGCGCAGATGAGGAAAAATAAGAAAAAGCAATTTATGGTCAAAATTCCGTCTTCCACGCTAACTTCAGGACAGAGAAAACTAGATACAAAGGCTAGATCTAATACGGAAATAGCATGTCCTTGAAGGCGCGTTGGCTCATTTACTACCTGAGATAGCGAAAAACTAAGCATTATATCCAGGAGCTTTTCACAGTTTGAAATTTCGTTCCTTCCAATTGCTAAGTTTGTCCATTCGATACCTGGTAAATTGAAATCGCCCGTTAGGATGAGGTTTGTGCGAGCATTAACTTTGCTATGCAGGAAGTCGTGTATCTCAAGAAGATAATCAAGGGGTGCATTCGGTGGTCTATATATACCGCCCACTAGTACCAAGTTGCCCTGAACGTTAATAGTGCACCGCACACTTTCATGATTTGGTATACCGCTATCTTTTTGGAAAGGAGTCTTGCTTTATTGCAATGGCTACGCCACCTCCTCGCCCATCACGATGCGGATCAATGCGTAAGAGGTTGGAACTATTTCTGAGTCATAAATATCCGAATGCAGCCAGGTTTCAGTTATTACAACTAAATCTGGTGAGTACAGCAACAGCAATTCTTCAAATTTTTCGGTTTTGTTCACAATACTTCTAGCATTGAAACATAATAATGTAAATGGAACTGGAGCCTGTTGTCAGTCACTGCCTCCCGCAGCACTGTTGGCAGACTCCCGCTCGGCACGCCTCAGTAGCATTCGTTTGTTTTCGCTTTTATCCCAGATGTACAGGTCGTCGTTTATCTTCAGCTTATTAAATATGAGAGCCACCTTATCACCGTTGTCTCGATTTATCTTAGATGATTGCCATAGCTTCTTGCGTATTTCACAAACCGGTACAGAATAGTCCTGAGCGATTGAAAATTGGCTACCTTTTAGTTTGAAGCAGTTTTGAAGTATTTTTATTTTTTCCGAGAAGTCGTATAATCGAAGTATGACCGGTCGTCCACGATTTTGATTACCTTTTCCAAGCCGGTGGATACGCTCGATAGACCTAACTTCAATGCCTAGTGTGCCTTTAAATATTTCATCCTTGACCAGTTTTCCAAGATCCGCAGTGTTTTCGCCTTCGTCTTCTTCAATGCCGTAGATGATAATGTTGTTTCGGCGACTTCTATTTTAAAAAATAATCAAGTTTGCTGTTCATCTGTTCTAAGTGCTTGTGCATAACACTCAAGGCTTCCTGGCATTTTTGTACCTTCTTATTGTACAGCTGAAGTGAGGCAAGGCTTGTTTCAATTTCCAAAAGCCGGGCTTGTACACTTTGCAGACCGGTTTGTAAGAGAGCTTGGGAAGATTTTATAGATGTGACAGTTTCAAGATTTTTTTCTATCTTTTCGGTATTTGGACCAGGGTTTTCCTCTACATCGCCACTGAGGTTTAACAGCAAACAAATAACTTATAACAAATCTCTAACACATTAAAAACAAGGCCAGGGCTCGGCAGCACCACTAGACAAACACAATTGCTCCTTAGAGTATCAGGATAAGGTCGTTTTTTACCAACCTGGACGAAGTAAACCACGAAGTTTAGCATCGTGTTCCTGGTGGTGCTGCAAAGCCCACTGAAAGGCGTTGAAGGATGGACCGGACTTTTATAGGGCTCCGATGATGTCGCTGGGGTCGCTGTAGTGCCAAAGGAATGTTCCAAGGTGTACATCACTGCGCAGCTCTCCACGTGCGGTAGATACGTCATATGCAGCGCGACTGTTGGGTGATCAGGCATGCGCTGGGGCGTCATTGCCGATTTCACCCTGCAGGCATAGGCGTCGATTGATGGATGATAGCCACTGGTGTTCCCGAGGAGTCCCAGCAAAACCTGGACAGAGTAAACCACGAAGTTTAGCATCGTGTTCCGGGTGGTGCTGCAAAGCCCACTGAAAGGCGTTGAAGGATGGACCGGACTTTTATAGGGCTCCGATGATGTCGCTGGGGTCGCTGTAGTGCCAAAGGAATGTTCCAAGGTGTACATCACTGCGCAGCTCTCCACGTGCGGTAGATACGTCATATGCAGCGCGACTGTTGGGTGATCAGGCATGCGCTGGGGCGTCATTGCCGATTTCACCCTGCAGGCATAGGCGTCGATTGATGGATGATAGCCACTGGTGTTCCCGAGGAGTCCCAGCAAAACCTGGACAGAGTAAACCACGAAGTTTAGCATCGTGTTCCTGGTGGTGCTGCAAAGCCCACTGAAAGGCGTTGAAGGATGGACCGGACTTTTATAGGGCTCCGATGATGTCGCTGGGGTCGCTGTAGTGCCAAAGGAATGTTCCAAGGTGTACATCACTGCGCAGCTCTCCACGTGCGGTAGATACGTCATATGCAGCGCGACTGTTGGGTGATCAGGCATGCGCTGGGGCGTCATTGCCGATTTCACCCTGCAGGCATAGGCGTCGATTGATGGATGATAGCCACTGGTGTTCCCGAGGAGTCCCAGCAAAACCTGGACAGAGTAAACCACGAAGTTTAGCATCGTGTTCCTGGTGGTGCTGCAAAGCCCACTGAAAGGCGTTGAAGGATGGACCGGACTTTTATAGGGCTCCGATGATGTCGCTGGGGTCGCTGTAGTGCCAAAGGAATGTTCCAAGGTGTACATCACTGCGCAGCTCTCCACGTGCGGTAGATACGTCATATGCAGCGCGACTGTTGGGTGATCAGGCATGCGCTGGGGCGTTATTGCCGATTTCACCCTGCAGGCATAGGCGTCGATTGATGGATGATAGCCACTGGTGTTCCCGAGGAGTCCCAGCAAAACCTGGACGGAGTAAACCACGAAGTTTAGCATCGTGTTCCGGGCGGTGCTGCAAAGCCCACTGAAAGGCGTTGAAGGATGGACCGGACTTTTATAGGGCTCCGATGATGTCGCTGGGGTCACTGTAGTGCCAAAGGAATGTTCCAAGGTGTACATCACTGCGCAGCTCTCCACGTGCGGTAGATACGTCATATGCAGCGCGACTGTTGGGTGATCAGGCATGCGCTGGGGCGTAATTGCCGATTTCACCCTGCAGGCATAGGCGTCGATTTGTGGATGATACCACTGCTGTTCCCGAGGAGTCCCAGCAAAACCTGGACGGAGTAAACCACGAAGTTTAGCATCGTGTTCCGGGCGGTGCTGCAAAACCCACTCATTGTTTTGCTTCTTGTACCAAATAAAACTTCGCGCAATGCATGCCGTTGAGCCAATCGTCTTGCATAAAGTATTTGTCTTGTAAAGGAAGCCGCTGCATATATTATCATGATTACGTCTATACAATTTTGGACCAATAAAGGTTTTTCTCTGACGCTGAGACTTGATATTCCGCTGAACCGGACCTTTAACACTGTCGTGCTAAAATGAGTGCAACAAATGAGTGCCACACCACTATTTAGTTAGAAACAGGCATCCTTACTTTCTAGGGGGGAGGGGGGGGGGGGGGCAAAGGACATTAAACGCTTGATTGCACTATTGATACTGAGGCCGCGGGTTGATTACGGCAGCAATGAATGCGTTTAGATTCAGGCGAAGTGCAAGACCCACGTGTACTGTGCTATGTTAGCGCAAGTTAAAGAACCCTCAGGTAGGCGAAGTTATCTGAAGCCCTATTCTAGGACATTCATCATTGCCTGAATCACTTTGGTTTGATTTTGGCTTTGTTTATGGGGTTTACCTTCCCAAACCGACTCAGGCTGTGAGCGATGTCGTAGTGGAGAGTTTCTAAAATTTCGACCAACGGGGGTCCTTTAACGTGCACTGACATCGCAGAGTATACAGATGCCTCTCCATTTCGCCTGGAGCAGCCGCCGGTGGTGGGGTTCGAACCTGGGAACTCCGGAACAGTAGTCGGACATCTTAACCACTGTGTCACCGCGGCGGTGCTGAAATGCCTTGGGGCGTGTAACCCATTAACCAAACTATATTACACAAAATCATTTGGTCGTATCGGCGCTTCTTTACTGTCGCTTTTTTGATTTCGATCTTTGCATTACCTACGGCAACTCGCCTTTACAGCTAAATGACTCCTGCAGCATGAAAAAGTTAATGCTTGCTGCGTATTATTTAAAAGTTATAGTAACGACTTACCCATTCACGTTTGGAGGCCCCGAACCTTCACACATAAACATGCACCATTCGGAGGCGCAGTGGAAGGCCACTCTGCAATGCTACGATCTAGAGACCCAGCGTAGGCTGGTAACTCAGGCAAGAGGGGCAGCACTGGGGTCTTGAAATGAAGACTCCACTCACTGTCCCCCCCCCCCTTTTTTTTTCTTTTTTCTCTTTCTTTTTGAAATAAAGTTTTCTCTCTCGCTCTCTCTTGGGCGTTGCGGATAACTGCCGATCATATTGTAAAATAACCAATCGCTCAGATATTTTTGCTATTTGGTCTGTTCGTTACAGTACTAATGACTAGCGTTATACGGGAAATTTGAATTTAATACCAACAGTTATGAATAAGCCTATGTGCTTATTTCGCACCAAAGGGCTGCATCCCACCTTTAACATAACAATCCATTAGAACATGGCTCCTCATATCGACACTTAGGGGGCTTACATAACCAGTGTTGATTCTGGGAAGCGCGTCATGACCGTTTACCTATAAACGCCGGTCGCACACTCGGATACATTCTTTTAGAACTCATTTTTAATTGTTCCCACACGAATGTTGCATCCGTACTAACCCTATACATGCCAGTCAGGGCCACCAGGATAATGTCATGCAATCCGTGGAGGCAACAAAGCTGAAATATGGCTGCACGAAGCTTCACGGTGAAAAACATTGTGCCAACTGGGTGCAGCCTTCTCCGATGTGGTCGGGTGTTTTTTTTTTGAGGAGGTGGAGTAGATTGCAAAACTTATAGCGGAGTTGCCTTCAGCGAAGAAATTGCTGGATGTCAAGCAAATAGGTGAAAGCGAGGTATTCAGAATTCACCTTCTTGCTAACGTGAATTCGCATCACGCTAAGGAATTAGCGTAGTATACCGCCCCTTACACAGGGACACTCACTGGCATCAATTTCAATCCTAAACATTTGAATTCGGTCCTTGCTATCAGAATAGAATGCCTCACCTTCTCATATTAATTCAGAAAAGCCGGTGTCGGCGTTCCTGCAGCTCTCCGTTGTTCTAACAAGGAAATATACGAGGAATCAAATAAACAAGACAAGTTAATCTCAGAGTACAGGGAATCGAAATCCAGCTCTTTAGGTTACGAGTTGAGCACAGAACCGATACACCACAGCATTTTTTTTTGGCTAGCCTTCACACATTATATTTCACCCTAACAAAATCAATAAGAAGCACAGAAAGCACGAAAAACGCTACTTACATACAACACTGTCGTGATCAGCCATGATGGGACTGGCTTCATCACATCAAAATTCGTGCATACACAGCAGACTAGTCTTGAGAGCCACATAGGAGGTTCCGCAGCAGCTTTCTGTATTGCCGAACACCTTTATACGCACCCCCTCTCCCCCCCCCCCAAAAAAAAAAAAAATCGGGCAGGCCGTGCGTCTTTACCACAATGGTAACCAGCCATTCTTGAGTGCCATATACAGTGGAGGCCCATGAGCATAACTAAATCAAATGGTACCCCACCCTCACTTTCTACGCATAAGTACCGGATACCATATATGGGTCTAGCGGAAAATCTTTCATTAGCGTTCTTTGTAATACATTCCAAAAATGAACCTCTTGCCAAAAGTGTAGAAAAACATGGTCTATTGTTTCTGGATTAGTGCATATTAAACAGTGCGATTCCCAGGGTATAAATAATTTATTTCCCCTTAAAAATGTTTATACTGGCAAGGTTACGGTGTGCAATATAAAAAAGAAGGGTTTTTGTTCCTGGCGTTACCTGCATTCTTCCCTCTTGAAAACATCTGCGCCTGGGCCTCCACTCCAGGTTGGCTACACCACAGCATCACGTTGCTTATTTCGAGTTAGGGTGCGCCTAGTGTATGCTTTGCCTTAGAATTGCGTGATAATAGTTTGATTTAGCGGGATTAACATCTGAAAGCGGCTCAGGATATATGAGAGAGCCCAAAGTGGAGGGCACCGGAAATTTCGATCACCTGGGGTTCTTTAATGTGCACTGGCATCGCGCAGTATACACGTACTCCTTGCCTTTTTGTTCCACGCTGTGCTAATCAATAGCGGTCTCAATAGAAAGGAACTATTGCGGAAATAATAATTAAGCGATTAACAAAGTATATTTCTGGATAGTTTTGCGCTTTGATAACATGCGATTTAAGCGCCAGTATGCGGTTCCTGCAGAAAAACCCGCTATCGTACTGCGCTTCCGCTGTACAGACGGTACGCAAAATGGAATGAACATGCGATAATATAGACACTATCGAGTCAACATTTATTATTATTTTTTTATATCAGGTCATACTGAAACAGAATTGTAGCGGCACCTTAGTTTTTTTATGGGTTCACAGCTTTGTATTACGATGCCTGTTTTTTGCTTGCTTTGTTTTTGGTTCTTTATTTTACTGCTCTTTCGATCTGTATCTTTATCTGCTTGTCATTTCTTGTCTATTTAGTGACCATGTCGTTCCAGCTAGGACCATACGGGTTTCAGCATTGCAAAAAATTAATAAAAATAAAAAGGCTCAAGCCGATTCATCCGAGACAATAAAAAAGGATTGTCAGTGTTGCTTACAGGAAGGTGGGGCCCTGCATATCTCGATTCATCCACCTACAGTACAATATTTCTCCTTTCTCTGCTTAGATACTTTTTGATCGCAGCTTATATCAATAACTTTTCATAGTTAGGTCGCTACCATACATTTATGCTCGCCTCGCCTTACGAACCGCATTCCAACACCTTTATCTGTTCATATACATTGCTTCCCCAATGTACCGATGATCAGAAATGTAATTTCCCGGAATTATTTTCAAGCATATCTGGCATCGATAACTTTTTTTTCCAAATGAAAGTTATACACGCTGTTACGACAGAGTGCCTTCTTTTTAAGAACTCTTTTCCTAATACACTGGATTTTATCTGTGTTTCGGGGGCCGATGTGACACTTAAGTACTTAGGGACAATTAATATTAGCATACATTACTTCCTTTAGAAAAAGATTTTGCTTCTGACAGTCCTTACTTCGGCCTTTAATTGCTGACAATATTTTTATTTTTTTTTCGTGGTCTTCATCTTCTACCTCCATTTGAAGTTCTTGGGAGTTGCTCCTGTTTCTGGCCTCCTTTCTGCTGTGTGAATGTGTATGTTAGGTGCATAAAAACAAACAAACAAACAAACAAACAAACAAACAAACAAACAAACAAACAAACAAATAAATAAATAAATTGTGAAGATGAAGACGTACATGAAAAGATGAAGAAGATTCATGCGCGCTGTCTTCAGTGGCTTTACGCAGACGGTTTCTGCCGTGCCTCTCGATCGAGTCCCAGTACCTCTAACAAACCCCTATCCTACAAACGGGGGATCTGCTGGATAGAAACGTCGGTCCTGAGCTCCGCAGCCTCACGCTTCCCACACAGGCAATGCCAGACGACGTTAAACATCAAGGCATGCAAGCGGGTCCAACTGTCATCTGCGCCGGCTCCCTTCGTCAGCAGGACCCGGCTATTTTCAGCGGAACCGACGAGGACGATGTCTAAGATTGGCTCAGTTCTTATGAATGGGTGAGCCTCTACAATAAATGAGACGACAAAACGAATCTAAACAATATATTTTACCTCACCGGCGTGGTCAACTTCTGGTACCGCAAACATGAAAGCGACATCTGTGAGTAGGCTGCATTTAAAACAACGCTCGCAGAAGTGCTTGGTCGCCGGCTGTCAGGAAATTACGGGCCGAGCAGCGCTTGCGTGAACGGTCACAGCAGGTCGGCGAAAGCTTTACAAGCTATATCGAATAAGACGTCGACCTGTGAAAGCGTGTGAACGTCAACATGTCAGAGGCTGAAAAGATCAAACACATCTTGAAGTGTATTGAACATGACGCCTTCCAGATGTTTTCATAATCAGTAGGATAGTCTACGTGGCGCCGTATTTACGGCTTCACAAGGCAGAAAAGGAGAAACTTGACGTTCTCATTCATAAAGGGATAAAAACGGCACTAGGTTTACCACCCAATACATCGACAAACAAGATTATGAGACTAGGGGTCTCCAATACCCTCGAAGAGCTCATTGAAGTTGCAAGGACTTCACAATACCAGAGACTGTTGCGCAGTCGTACTGGTCGGAGCATTTTGGAAAAACTGGGGTATGAGCCGCAAGCATGCTCCAGACGTACAGAAAAAGTACCTAGACAGGTTAGGGACAAATTAAAAATACCTCCGCTCCCCAAAAACATGCACCCCGTTTACCATGAGAGTCGGAGGAGTGATAGAGCAACGGCGCTGCAAGCCCGTTTTGAGGGAAGAAGTCTTATATACAGATGCCGCACAATGCGCGAACGGTAGGGGACGTGTTTCAGTAGCAACTAGAGAAGACGGGGGCTCGGTAGTTTGCTGCAGCACCCGAAATTCGACCACAACGGAGGCGGAAGAAGTGGCCATCGCGCTAGCTCTAACCCAACAACAGGTCAAAATTATAGTTACAGACTCGAAATCAGCGATTAGAAACTTTGACGCGGGCCGCATTTCGGCCATTGCAGCAAGAGGGTTGGCCAGTGGTCCACCCCCGGCAGAGCAGGTCGCGCTTATTTGGACACCGGCGCACCAGGGGTTGAGGGGGAACGAGAAAGCGCACGTACTGGCCCGAGGATTAGCTACATTCCGGGATCCCAGTGACGACTTATGCGCAACCCCGTACCCCTTGCGCAATGAGGAGCCCCTGCAGTTCGACGATAACCTTAACACCTACCAAGATATCCTAAATCCTTACAAATTAGGGAGATCAGTACTACCAAAAGCGTATAAGCAACTCACCAAAAGCGAGGAGGTTATGTGGCGTAAGCTACAGACTGGAGTATTCCCGAACCCCCAGCTTTACAGCAAGTGGCACCCGGAAATTTTTAGCCCCAGGTGCAAACGTTGCGATGGCATAGCGGACATGATCCATATGATATGAACGTGTCTTAGATTTGGAGAACCCGACCGAACAGATGAGTCCTGGGAGGCACTACTTCTCAAGCAGGACGAAAAAGGGCAACAAGAAGTCATCCGTCTTGCTCTGGCCGCTGCTAAGGTCCAAGGGATCCAGGTCGACGGCTAAGGGGGAGGACATGGTTGGGACAGAGCTTCGCCTCGGATCCTCACCAACCTGTTGACGGGTGCAATAAATGTTATTTCTCTCTCTCTCTCAGCGCGACATGCGCACCGTCACTGAAGGTTTCACGCTCTGCCAGAGCTTCGAGGAGCTGCGCAAGCAGAGGACGTTGACACGTGAGCCCCAAACACAGGTTGAATCGCTTACCGGACTGACGCTTGCAATCGACAACCCATCGCTGTTGCAGCACATTAAAGCATTTATTCATGAAGAGGTGGCGCGTCAGGTTTCACTGCTTCATTTTAAACCAGCCAGAAGACACAGCACAGAGAAAGGAAGCAGACAAGACGAGGCTGGACTAACAACTAAAACTTTATTTAAGGAAATAAGACAACGAAGACTCGCATTGAGATTCCCTGCTTCCTAGCCCTCAAGAGCAGCCACACCCAGGCATTGCGGCAGGCTATTCAGGAGCAAGTTGCTGAGGCGCTTCCATCTGCCCATCCGCCATCTGTTGTCGCTACTGCTCCTCTGACTTAGGCCGACGCCGTTCCAAGACATTTCGCCGCTTCAATGATCTATGGCGATGTCATCCCAAGACCTGCTGCCGGTCTCTTGACTAACGCCAACATCGTTGGACAATCTCGGCCGCCAACCTACACTCTACCGTCAGTGCTTCTACAAGCGCCAGTATCCTATTTTCGACCGGCTACAAGACTATGCCATTCCTGGCGAACAACAGATAACCGGCCAATTTGTTGTACTCGCGATCTGGCTAGGCATATTGCCTTCTATTGCCGAAACCGTCTCCCAGTGTCAGCACCACCTATCAAAGGTTCTCAGTACTAGTGTTTGATGCCTCAGTATTCCGCGCCTACTGAGCCTCCACCAAGCCGGCATTTCTCACCGCACCGCTCAGCCATCTCCGACCGGGGTTCACCGTCGCCGTGACGCCGCTCCATCTCTCCGATGCGACATCGACCGAACGCTTCATGTGAGGCCGCAGTTCCTGAGGCGAGAACTGCGTCCCAGTCGAACTTTTTAAGTCTTCATCTATCACCAGCCAAACGTTTGAGGCGAAAGCCTTCAAGTGCTTATACTCGCGGTGACCGCCCGTCCGTTACATCCAAAGGTTGGAGCAGTGCCAGCTGTGACCCTACCGCGCACCGGCGCACATCCTCCTCGCTTCTCGGCAACAGGTGGAGGCGCCGAAGCGCATGCGCAGGTGTGAATAGCAACAGTGAAGTCACCTGCGCCGGCAGGCGGTACGAGTACGCGCTGCGACGGCTCTCCTTCGCCAGACGTGCCATTGCAATCCAGTGAGTCAGTCGGATGGCTCCCAAGCGGCCCTGTGATTCCGCACGAGGAAAATGTCTCGTCACTTTGACGCTGAACCTAGTCGAAGGCTAGTCGAATTGGCGCAGCAATGGCTTTCTCCTCACTAGGCGAAACAAAGGCGCTGTCGGCTAGGACAGTTTAGGCTGCCCAAGTGCCCCTATTGTTTTTGAAAATTTGGTGGAGGTCGCCTTTCTGTCATCGCCCTAATTGACACTGGTGCTGCGATTCCGGTAACGGGCGAGCGAAACTTTGCAGCTGTTTAACGAAAGTGAAGACGCCAATTGCAGGACTTTCTTTGAAAACGGCCAGCGCTCAGAAAATCAATCCTTTAGTAGCGTGCTCCGCTCGAGTAGTAATCCAGAATTGCCTTTATACAACTGAGTTTGTCGTGGTGTCAAGTTGCTCCCACGCTGTTATCATAGGCAGTTATTTCCTTTCGCTTCATGCGTTATAATAGATTGTACTCGCGCTGAAGTCGGGTTTTCTCTGTTTCCCGAGCCCGTGTCAGACAACGCTCCTTCTAGTCTGTGCGCTAAAGCTCTCGTCGTCGAAGACATCGACATTCCTCCATCTTCCCTGCTTGTAAATATCGCTCGTGACTTTCTGCGATGAAACTGTGCTCTTCAGAGCTCATAATTTCTGCGCCGAAAGTAATTTCCGTTGCCCTATGCTGTACTCAATATCTCTGCTGGCTTCTCTATGCTCTGGGTCTGTAACCCGTTTTCCTACCCCACTGCTTTGCTCCGCGGATAATGTATCGGGAGTCTATAACCCATCGCATCTGTTCTCCGTAAAGAGACTGACGACGCGCCGCACTTCGCCATGACGGCGCTCAGCCCTCCACTTTCTGTTCCCGCTCCCTCTTCCACAGACCTGTTCCACCACTCCATCTACGCCAATCTTCCTACACCTCAGCGAACGCAACGTCTTGCTCTATTTAAACAGTTTAGTTATCCTTCGACTCCGATCAAAATTCCCTGGGCCGAAGTTCAACTGTCACCCATCGGATTGATTCCGGAGCCACGCACCACTGCGACAGCAGCTCTACCGTGTGTCTGCTATTGAGCACCAGGTTAATGGAGAGCAAGCAGACCAAATGATCCAGAATGGCGTCATTCAGCCCTAAAACAGCCCCTTGGCTTCGCCTGTTGTGCTCGTTAAAAAGAAGGATGGCTCCAACCACTTCTGTGTAGATTACCGCCGGCTTAATAAGATTACAAAGAAAGACGCCCATCCTCCTCCACGCATCGATGACGCGCTGCACTGTTTGCAAGGTGCTGAATTCTTTTCCTCTCTAGAACTCTTTTCCTCTCTAGTCGGCGGTGGCACGTTGTGCAGACGACTAACTGCTCCCCATGCTATTTATTTGTGCTTCATAGGGCTTCTACAACCGCACCAGGAAATTGCGATAGAAGACACGTGCGGAAGAGCAACGTATCTACAACGCCTACGAGAGCCGCCAGCCACGAGTGCCGTAGTGACGTCACGTGCTGCCCAGGCTACATAAGCATCCCCTCTTCGGATCTGCCGTCCAGTCGGCGGTGGCACGTTGTGCAGACGACTAACTGCTTCCCATGCTATTTATTTGTGCTTCATAGGGCTTCTACAACCGTACCAGGAAATTGCGATAGAAGACACGTGCGGAAGAGCAACGTATCTACAACGCCTACGAGAGCCGCCAGCCACGAGTGCCGTAGTGACGTCACGTGCTGCCCAGGCTACATAAGCATCCCCTCTTCGGATCTGCCGTCCAGTCGGCGGTGGCACGTTGTGCAGACGACTAACTGCTTCCCATGCTATTTATTTGTGCTTCATAGGTGAGTGCACCTGCATTGTGTTTACTTATACTCAACCAAATTTTCCACTGCCTGCCACTGCCGACTGGTTGCCGTGTGATTTTTGTTACCGATGTCGAGTGCCACTGCTGAAGTCATGAAAGCCATTGAAGATTTGAAACGCGAAATGCGTGTCGAAATACGCTCAATGAATCAGAGCATAACATTTTGTTCTGACGCTGCTGATGATTTCAAAAATGCTCTATCTGAACTGAAAACTCTGACTGCAGAGGTCAAGAGGACAAAGGAGGAATGTGCTGCCTTAAGGCAGGAAAATAAGGACCTAACTGAGAGGCTAACTAAAGCGGAAGGGAGAATTGTTGAACTGGAGCAATACAGCCGGTTGAATAATGTGGAGATAAAGGGCTTGCCACTCACCGCTAAAGACAGAGCGGCTGAAATAGCCTTGCAAATCGCACAAACCACCAGCATTCCTCTCGACCTTGCAGACATTGACATCGCGCACAGCGTTAAAACCAGAAACAACAAAGACATTAATCTCGTTGTAAGATTCACGACCCGTACGAAAAGGAGCCAGTTTCTTGAGGCAGCAAAGAAAGCAACCCTGTCAACCACTGATATTGGTTTCACTGGTCCTGCTCAACGGATTTACGTCAATGAACATTTGACACCAGACAACAAACGCCTTCTTGGTGCCGCTATTGCAAGGAAAGGGGAAGTGTCCTGGAAGTTCGTGTGGACAAAAAACGGTAGCATACTCGCACGAAAAACAGAGACTTCTGGTATCGTTCGGATTAACAGTCATGACGATTTGCTAAAAATGACGTAAGGCGATGTCATTACTCATCACACTGATGTTGTTCTTGCTTTCTTGCCTCTGGAAAATGTATCGAGCACTGCACCTCTTTTCCCACCTTCAGAATTTAATAAACATGTTAGCCTAGATGAAAATAACCAACTCATGTTAATACATTTTAATATGCAATCTGCCATGAACAAAGCTGACCAATTGACGCAATTTTTGGCAGGCTTAAGGATATCGTTTGACATCATCTGTTTAACCGAAACATGGTATCGTAATGACACCGATGTTCTGCGAATACCGGGGTATAATTCTTTTTATGTTAACCGTGCTACAAAACGTGGGGGAGGCGTTGCGCTGCTAGCAAAAAACACGTACGCCTGTGAACTGTTATCTGATCACTGCTTCTGCAATGGTGATATCGAAATGCTCACTGTGAAGTCCGCTCGCCAAACGTTTTCTGTTCTTTACCGGCCCCCCCAGGGAAACTTAGCCACGTTTTTTGACCGCTTTGAGCGCGAATTATTCTTTTTTAACACAGAAACCTTTATTTCATGTATAGCGGGAGACTTCAACATAGATATTAACAGAGTAAGTCCTGCACAGCAAAAGCTTTCTGCGCTTCTCGGGGCGACTGGATTCCACAACGCTATCAGTAGTCCCACACGCATCACTGCTACCTGTTCTTCGGCGCTAGACCTTATAGTAACAAACAGTCCCAGTACACTCTTTTCGGGCCGGATCGCAATAGATATCAGTGATCATTTACCTGTTTTCTTGCGCCTAGACAAACAAATCCGTACGAAGGCAAACGCACAGGCTCGACGGCAACTTATTTCCCAAGAAAGGCTTGAGCAATTTAGGAGACGCATTGCTTTAGTGAACTGGGATCCCGTATACCGAGAAAATACAGCTGAGGGCGCTTACCGCAAATTTCTGCAATTTTTTTCTCTTATTGTACAATGACTGCTTCCCTGTGGTTGACATAACGCCATGCAAAAATGCTCGTAAGCCATGGATGAACCGTCGCCTCACGCGACTCGTGAAAAAGAAACACAAGATGTTTGCACAGTTCATTAAAACGAGAGATGCGGACGCACTAGCGAGATTTAAATCATTGCGCAATCAGCTGAATAAAGAAATTAGGATAGCTAGGGCCGCTTACTATAACAACTTGTTTGATATCCAGCTTGCTAGAAATCCCAAAGAAAAATGGAGGCGCTTAAACTTAGTTTTAAATAGAAACACACACAGCAGGAACATAACGAGCTTAATAATCGATGGTAAAGAGACCTCAGGTTCATGCCTTGCAAATGCATTTAATAAATTCTTTTCCGAAGTAGGTTATAGCCAATACAATGCCGGAATCGCGAATTTCTTGAGTGACAAGATAGAAGCATCTCTCTTCTTAAGACCAACGGACGAAAGTGAAGTTTTTGCAATATGCCGAAAATTAAAAGACACCTGCAGTCTTGATGCACATAATATACAGAGCCGACCAGTTAAGTACATTCTTGACATAATTACGCCATGCCTAACCTATATATACAACACCGCACTTATTACAGCTCATTTCCCTACTGACATGCAGCTAGCCAGGGTAGCCGTGATATATAAAAAAGGTGATGCGAACAAGTTGGGAAACTATAGGCCAGTGTCTGTACTTCCGTACTTTTCTAAGGGTTTAGAACAACTGATCCGCATCCGTTTGCAACACTTTCTGCAGAAACATTCCGTAATAACCGACTGTCAGTATGGCTTTACACAAAATAGGTCCACGGAGCATGCGCTACTCGTCCAAAAGGAATACATTTTAAAAAATTTTGAGTCACAGCTTCTAACTCTCGGTGTTTTCGTTGATTTCAGTAAAGCCTTCGATTGCCTAAATCACGATATTCTTTTTGCAAAACTAGAGAACTATGGCATACGCGGACATGCTCTCAGCCTAATCAAATCTTATCTGAATTCACGGTCTCAGTATGTGGTGATTAATCATTCCTCTTCACAGATTCTAGGAATTTCGAATGGCGTCCCTCAAGGCAGCATTTTAGGGCCACTCCTGTTCAATATATATATAAATGACATCCCTAATATCAGTAACCATGCAAAATACATTATATATGCAGATGACACCAGCCTATTTTTTTCTTCCAATGACGTACAAAGCTTAGCAGACACCGCGAACCGCACGCTCTTATCGCTTGCCACATGGTCATCAGCCAACTCATTAAAAATAAACGAAGAAAAAACTAAAGCAGTACTCTTCCTTCCTAAAGGAAAACAAGTACTTTACCGCCCCTCGTTATACCTCAATGGCAGTGAAATCGAGTACGTGGACACATTCAAATCATTAGGTGTAACGTTTAGCAGTACGATGACATGGGATGCCCATGTTAATAATATTGTGTTAACGCTTTCTAGAATTGTCGGAATTACTTCACGTAACAGGCATATTCTACCTATCAAAACTAAAATTACTTTATACTATGCATTTTTTTATTCGCACCTTAGCTATTGCCTCCTTGTCTGGGGCCATACAACGGTATCCAATGTCATTAAACTGCAGACATTACAAAAGAAAATGCTTCGCGCAATTGTCAACGGGACATATGATTCGCCTACTAGACACATTTACCTACATTATAATATTGTACCTTTCAACAAATTATTTGACTACAGATTTGCATGTCTCTATAAATCAACGATAAAAAAGGGTGATTCATTTTTTTCTGAAATTGTTCCTATTACATGTCGCCACTCATCATACGACATCAGACTGCAGAGTAGGTTTGCATTACCAAAGTGCAGAACTAACTATGGGTTTTGTATGTTGAGATTTATTGTGCCAAAGTTCCTGAATACCCCTTTGAGTGACCAAGTGAATATTATGTCTTTTTCTTCCATTCGTAAAAGCTTTATTCAGCAATCTATGCTACAGTGAAGTCAATTGTGTTTGAACGTACTGTGCCACTCTGTGTTATAGCCTCACGGTCTTCTGCGTCTATTATTGCTGCCAGTTGTCAGATATGTTCTGTCAACCTTGTTCTGTAGATGCACTTGTATTCATTTTTTTTTTTTTTTTTTTTTTACCAGTGGTTGTTTTTGCCTTGTGCCTACTGCTGACTTGTAGGGGTGGTGAGGCCCGTCAAGCGGTGCATAATTCACTGCTTTTTTCTCACCATCCCCAGTTTGCATGTACAAACTGAAATAAAAGATTGATTGATTGATTGATTTACATTGCGGACCCTGGCAGATCCCGATGGAAGTGGCCGATCGCTCTAAAACCGCCTTTGTTACTCCCTATGGCCGGTACGATTTTACTGTTATTAATTTCGGCCTTTGAAATGTCTTGCGACATTTGAGACAATGATGGACACCATTTCTCGTGGACATAAATGGAAGACCAGACTGTGCTATCTTAACGCCATCGCCATCTTTTCTCCTGACTTCGACACTCATCTATACCGCCTGAAGCACGTCCTGACCTGCCTTTTTGATGCCAGCTTGCAGCTCAACCTAAACAAAAATGTCGTTTTGTCGCCTGTCAACTGACCATTTAGGGCACGTTGTCTTCAAGGAAGTGATTCCTCCAGACATGGCTAAACTTCTGGCGCTGATTTTTCTAAGCCCAGATACACCAAATGCTTGCGCAGCTTCCTAGATCTGTGCTCCTAATTTTGTCGGTTCATTCGAAACTTCGCCTCCATTGCGGCCCCTTTGACATAGCTCTGTCGAGCAGTTCTGACTTTTCGCGCTGGTCACCGTCGTGCGACGACGCCTTCTATACGCTGCGCCACATCCTCATGATACCGCCCATCCTGCGTCACTTCGACCCGACCGCCTCTACTGAAGTACACACAGACGCCAGTGGTGTCGGTATCAGCGCTGTATATTCGCTCAGTGGAAATCCGGCTCAGCTGAATACGTCGTCGCACATGCAAGCCGCACTCTCACGAAGGCGAAGCCAAATTATTCTATCATCGAAAAAGAGTCTTTGGCTATAGTTTGGACTCTAATTAAATTCCACTATTACCTTTATGACCGCCCTTTTGAAGGTATGATGGATCACCATGCGTTATGCTGGCTTTCCTCCCTGAAAGACCTATCCGGTCGTCTATCCAGGTGGGCTGTTCGATCGTCTACAGGAATTTGATGTCCACGTAGTTTACCGCTCTGGCCGCAAGCATCAAGACGCCGATACCCTTTCTCGCTGCCCTCTTCGAGCTGACGTCATCAGCGTTTCCATCTTGGACGCTTCCATGAAGTCGCTTCACATCAGTGACATGCCTTATGCGCAGCGGAGAGACCCCTGGGTAGCTTCTGTTATCGATCTCCTCTCCGATCCATCGGCTGCTTCCCCATCGCGTGCGCTTCACCGCCAAGCATCACGCTTCGTGATTCGTAACAACCTCCTTTATTGCCGCAACTACAGTGCTGGTGACCGCAAATGCATGCTAGTCATTCCCCGTCACCTACGCTCGAAGGTCTGTGAATATTTCCCTACTGATCCACAATGCGACCATGCGGGAGGGCTCAAGACTTACCATCGGCTACGATTACGATAAAACTAGAGGGGCATGTACAACGTCGTCCTTAAATACGCTCGCACATGCCTCGCCTGTTCCCTCCTCATCCTTCTGCCGGCGGGTTGCAGAAGTTATACTTGCCCACCTCACCTTCGATCGCGTCGGTATTGTTTTATATGCACTGATTTCGCTCACTGCCCCGGGAAACCGCCGGGCCATCGTCGTGGTTGCCCACCTGACGCGATATGCAGAAACCGCTGCCCTTCCATCTACCACAGCGTCAGATGTAGCCTCATTCATTTTGCAGCAATTTTTCCTCCGCCACGGCGCACCTCGTGAACCACACAGTGACGAAGGACGCGTCTTTTTATCTGACATTGTTAAAGCTCTACTCAAACAGTGCCCCACAATTCATCAGACTTCCACCGCCTATCATCCACAGACTAACGGACTCACCGAATGCTTCAATCGCACCCTTGGCAACCTGCTTTCTAGGTACGTCGCCTCCGACCACTCTGACTGGGATCTCCTTCCATATATGACATACGCGTGCAATACTGCTACAGAGTCAACTGCCGGTATCTTTCCGTCCTATCTTCTCTACGGCCGTCACCCTTCTGCTCCACTAGATATAAATAAAATATATATAAATAATATATATAAATATATAAAATATATAAATAAAATATATAATATATAAAACTAATTCGTCAGTACTAACCAGCCGCATCTGAGTAAACCCCTGCTTCTGAAGCTGCCCGACACGCAGAGGAGTGTCGCCAAATTGCCCGGTTTCTCATGACTGAAACCTGAAACCCAGTCCCACCCGAAATGCCACCACAACAACCATCATACGACACCATAATTCTCCTCTACCAGTCTTGTGTCTCTCTTATAAGGTGCTTCCGGACTATCCTCTAAATTTATTTCAAGTATCATGGCCCTAGTGTCCTGGAGTGCACTACTTCTTTCAGTTACATTGTGTAACCCCTGACGTCCCTATCTGATCGCCGACGCGGTCGCGAGAGTGTGCACGTCCTGCGTCTTAAGCAATCTAAGTCGCCAGGGTGGCTCCTGTTCTCCCCGGGGGCCTTTGTAAATATGAAGATGTTCTTGACAAGATGAAGATGATTTTGTGCGCTGTCTTCAGTAGTATCGCGATCGGTGTGTGCACTAGGCCTGCCTTTACGCAGAGTGTTCCTGCCGTGATTTTCGATCGAATACCAGTGCCTCTAACAAACCCCCATCTTATTAAATAAATAAATAAATAAATAAATAAATAAATAAATAAATAAATAAATAAATAAATAAATAAATAAATAAATAAATAAATAAATAGATAAATAAATAGATAAATAAATAGATAAATAAATAGATAAATAAATAAATAAATAAATAAATAAATAAATAAATAAATAAATAAATAAATAAATAAATAAATAAATAAATAAATAAATAAATAAATAAATAAATAAATAAATAAATAAATAAATAAATATTGGAACTTCCAAACCCCGCTCTGCTTGAAGCCGCTAGAAAAACATTTGACCCGTAGAGTCACGTATGATCAAGATTTTGTCACCAAAAAGGCGTCTTAATTACCCTCGGTTGAGTGAAGCCTTCAACGGTCTCAGAAAAACTATTAGCAGAGGCATAGAGACGCCGTATCTTTGACGAGTGTAGGCGATCAATCCAACCTTAGACCACATGGAAGAAACACTGACCGTTATATGTACAGTTGTACCGAAAAAAGGAGGCTTGTCCTATTGAAGCAAGGATATGTTCTTTTTCCTGGTGACATGTTCTGCTTGTTAAACAAAAATACGTGCGCTTAGATATTGTGGCAGCCACGACATGGTGCCATCGCTAACTCAAGATGACTTACAGCTTTCGAGGCTTTGTATTCTCCTCTAATAGACCAACTTCGGCAGATGGGAGGGGCTAATGCGCCAGCTTTACACTTGCGAACCTTAATCTATTTCCATCAACTGAGTAATATCCCCTTGACTGCAGCGAGTAGGGGCATTCAGTCTAGGGTAACCCCCAACAGTAGTTTTCTCTCCCATCTGTGATGGATCCTTCAGAGTTCAACGCTATCAAGCTGAGCAAACGGTCTCCCGTGGACTGCATCTTTTTATTTCTTCACTTTCAACACCCGCTCTCATATATTCAAATATATGCGTGTTTTTTAGCAAAAAGATAGATATAGGATGGCGAGAAGCGTATTAACTTGATCGATTTCGTCTAATTTGGCAACAGGATTCTGCAATGCACTCCGCATCGGACGGGACAATTCCGGATAGTACGGAATAGAACGAGATATCCTGTTGAATACGAGCAACACGGAGCGATTATACGGTAACACCAATCTACTTGCACTGATCCCGGTAGGCTCTGAGCGAAAATGGAATTCTGCTACCGCATATTTAAGTCAATACCTTTTCTAATGCAAATGAGCTCCAGGAAAGGTCGCCTTAGTTGACTTTTCACACTGAGGTTACTAACCGTAGCCCACGATTGCATCAGTACGAGCTTATTCGATAACTTTGTTTTTGCCGATGGGCTTATTTCCGCGTTTACTGGTAAAACCTCATACGACGTATCTAACATGCTGCTACTAATTAAATGCAGCCGAGCCATGCAACTCACATAAGGGTTTCTTTCGGGAGATAGATGCTGTCCCTTGCGCTAGAGAGCTGCTTGACTGGATACATCCCAGGCCATCACTGTCAGCCTAATTCTGTAAAATGCAAAACAAGGGTTTCATATATATATATTTGATGAACCCTGTCTTGTTCCAATGGAGGTCAGGTTATCATCACAGCCTTTCCGCCCACATGGCAATCTGACGACACTGCTACGCTTGCAATCTCCTGGATTTCATCGGTTACCGTCTTTGATAATCGATTATCTTTCCTTCGCACTAGATGAGCTGCCAATACTTTTACCGTTTTCTCGATTTCCACTAAGAAATAAATATTTCGTGTTTGTACCCTAACCATTCCTTCTCTCCTCCATTCTCTTAAAGTTGTACTTACCATTTCCCTGTCGATATCTCAGTTTACTGTCTGCAATTTAAGGTAAAACATTTCGGGTATCGTCTGCGGTTCGGCCTCGTAGGCAGTTATCAGTAAGATAGAGTTGTTACATATACGGTACACGCTTTTTTTGAGGAATATTTTAAAAATGGTGTTAATTGCCTAGGGAAGCCGACCAATAATATTTATTTATTTTTATTATCCTAGCTAGTTAGGCTAATTCCCTCTCGTGGTCCCGGTCTGTGGTCCCTAATTACTCAAAGCAGCTCTGTTTGCGGACTCTTTCAATTACTCGGTGCCTATCTGGCTGTTCCATTCGGAGACTGGTGATCATTGCTCAAAGCAATTTATGGAGGATAGTTGTCTGGAAAACAACTTTTTGACCCATCTTTCTACTTTGCTTGTTTAGGTCCTCGATCATGTTCTGCTCTTCGTCCCTTGAGTTGCTTACCAAGGCAATGTCATTAGCGAATTGCAAGTTGCTAAGCTATTCTCTGTTGTCTCCTAAACACTTTCCAATCCAGATCTCTTAACAGCTCTTGCAAATGCGCGTGGATAGTTCTGCTGAGATCGTATCTTTTTATTTATTTATGGCGCTGAGTTTGCCACACGGTATAAAAGGTAGTGGTAGAGTCACAGGAATGTGTGGAGTGCAGCCATGTGCAAGAAGTCACATAAACTGCGTGCATAAGTGTTGTTTGTTATCCATAAGTGGAAATTACAGTCATTAGTTGATGAAAGTCCAGCTTTTTGTAAAATGGTCTTGCGTATATGCGAAGTTGCTGGGCATGTCCATATTAGATATGCCGGACAGTGGTGTCGTAAACGGGGTCTTCGCAGTGTGGGCATTTGTCGGGAACTGGAATAGTAGGACTTTGCCACTGGTGTCGAACGCTGGGTGTAAGGGCCACTCCGAATCTCAGCCGTCTCAGAGATACCTCCTCCACCTTTGTTAGATTGGGGGGAAGGAGGTACGTACACGGGGGAATTAGAGCACGTATACGCTGCCTGAGGGATGCTGATGATGTCAAATGGCTCAGGAGTGGATCCGGTGGCAGGGAATCATGAACAGGTTGCGACACATCTGCTCCATGAGGAAGCTGTTGCTATGGTATTCAAATTTGTGTTGTCTGGAACTCGGTGAATGATTATAGTCTCTGGGTAACGGTGACAAGTATAGTCTGTGCGACCCTTAGAGTTCCATAGACTTTCTTTAAATGCTTTAGGGCTTTTTTGGAGTAAGTTATTATGTGTACTTGTTTAAACGTAGGGTCGGCAGGTAACGCTTCTAGGGCGTTTGAGATAGCTTGCAGTTCGAAGGCAAGAGTTGATTTGGTATCGGTAAGGTAAGTTCGAGCGGTGTTCAGGTGAGTGTGGGTTGAGCTTATATATGCAACTGAACCACCTGTTAGGGTTACGGCTGCATCTGTGTAAATAATACAGTCATCATGTGTTGCGCAAGGAGTTATTGGGAATGATGATGGGAGCTGCGACTTCTTGGTAAGTAGAAAGGTGGTAGTTGTCCCATGAAGGTGGCTGGTTTTCTAATTCAGGACGAAGGGAAGCTTTTCTTGCTCTGTTTGTCTGTCTTTGGGCAGTTAATTCTGCCAACGTGTTAAGGTGGGCGTACTCCTAGAGCAGACGGATAGGAGTTGATCGAGGCAGTCGCGTATTGACTCGCATGGCCTCGTGGTTGAGTGCCTCGAGTGTGGACCATTGCCGTTTTGTCAGTTTCTGAAACTGTGCCTGGTATAGAAGCCGCGGTTGAAAGACAGCACGAACAAGTCGGCGAGCGGTATCTGATCGGACACCACCAGAGCGATTTGTTATTCTTCGAATTAGTCCCAGAGTGCACGTTCATGGCACTTTTGCGTACATCTGATAACCAAACTATGCCTTTTCCTGAAGAATGTACATGGAGGCCCAGCACCTTGGTATATTCCACTTCAGGGAGGGGTGTATTGTCAATTGTCAACGCGAATGGATTAGCTTTGAAACTTCCGCGGCCGGCCTTATTGCCCACATGGACATAGCATGTTTTGGTGAGGTTGAGGGATAGGCCTAAGAAGTAGAAGTACGAAGGTCACTGTGTAATATTTGTAGACATTTTCGAGAGCCGTAGCTTGCGCTCCTTTTGTTACTTGGTTCCATTTTGCCCACATGATTGCTATGCTTTCGGTTAGGCTACAAAATTATCAACACGCTGCTTCTTACGCAAAAAGTAGCCATGCAGCCTTCTGATGACCTTCCTTTTAAAACACTCGAAGTACCAGAAATTCAGGAGCAATCACACAGCACTGCTTGACATTGGATATAGTAGTTAAAATAAAGTATGCCTGAAAGTTCCTCATAGTACACCTGAGAAACGTCCATAATAAATGCCACGAAAACTATAAAAGCAGTAGCACAGAACTACCACCCAAAAAGTGACAAGCCCGAAGTCACGGCTCTGACGCCTACGAATGCCTTAGGAGCCTTGACTTATATATAAGAAATTCAATGCCTTCACATTTTTTCTGCACCCTAGAATGTTTGCCAGCAAGTACTACTGAAATTTGCTTGAGAGCTGATGATTCCTGCCTTTTGTGCTAGGTGCTGGGCTTTTCATCCATTCGAAGATTAGCGACTTGTTACTGTACGCAATGAATTAGCGCGATGTCGACAGCGAGGGTTTCCTCTGCGCATTGCAGTTTATAGCGCTCACTAAAAAACGGAAGGGGGGGGGGCAGTCTCAAATTACGCGAAGTCTCCTTAGAGGTTGTCCTGCGTGACGGCAGCTTGAGCCTTGTACCCAGCGTTGAACCCTTTCTCGTATACGTTCGTAAGCGCGGCGTCTTCCGGCCGATTACCTTTTCACCAAATTGTTGCAAGCTTTCAGTTAGGTGAATCCTGTGGACAACAACGGCAGGAAAATGGTTTTCCCTCAATCTTCGGCTCTCGTGGTTTGTGTTGATCACGCAGTCGACAATAATAAAGTGTTGACTGCAGCCAAATGACAGTCATTTATAGTGGCGACGCATGTGGGTATTCCAAACTGTAGGAAACAAACGGAATCCGAAAGTTAAGCTTTAAATCCGCACTCTGGACGTCATTTTTGATTGACAGACAATAGCGGAATAATTTAAAACCATTATGGTTTGGTTTGGTTTGGTTTGGTTTGGTTTATGGTCTTCACCGTCCTAAAGCGACTCAGGTTGTGAGAGACACTGTAGTGGAGGGCTTCGGAAATTTCGACCGCCTGGGGTTCTTTATAGCGCACTGACATCACACAGCACACTGGCGCTTTGCTGTTTGCCGCCAGCGAATGCCGGCCGGCAAGGCCGATATTCGATCCAAATCGGTCACCGCAGAAGCCGAGCGTCCTAACCGCACCATCACCGCGGTGGGGCAAAATGCTTTTATGGATATGTTGATAGTTATGAGATTATTTTTCGTTTCTAAGAAACCTTTCTTGTTGCATCTGTCCTCCTCTTGCACCGAGAAGTTAGCACTGATATAACGGATGAGTTGGGAGACCTTTGAGAATAAATAGCAGGCAATTACAAGACTCCAATGGAGGATCTACATATATATATTGGTTTGTATTGCGCGATTTTGCGATATGTGAAAAACAATGGATATCGTTACGAGCTTCTCGTTATAAAATGCGCTTATCGAGAGTCATCAGGCACGCATAATAAGGCCTACTATGAACACCGATACTGCATTATAATGAAAAGTGTGCTGAAAGGACGCGTGGGAATAGTTCGAGACGTAATAAGAAGGGTCATTTGAGCAGGAGGTTCCTGGCAGTGGCCTTCACTCCTGGCGTTGGTATCCCATCGTTCTGCATTTGTACAGAGAGCCCTAACACAACGACCGCCGCAATTACGAATCAGCGCTGCTAACACGCAATACTGACATGTTATTACGTGTATCAAATACATTATCGATAACCAGGCACGTGAAGTAACAGAGAAAATAAGCTTGATCTTGAGATGAATCCAGAAACTTTACGTACAGACGCTTTGCAGTGCGGGAGCATGAAGCGGCCGCTGTGAAACAAATGATTTTTTTTCAAGCTGCTTAAATTATGAGCTTATCACAGTCTCAGAGGTTCTTTTCTACGAGAAATCTGGACAGATATTTTTTAAAGCGAAAGCTTCACTACGCCATGCGAAGCCAAGGCCACCGTGCGTGGCGCAAGTCGCTACTGCGCATGCGCCGTAACCATGCTTGCTCATCACTGTTTGAAAATTATAACGGAGCATACACGAGCGTGTGATCACCTGCTTTACTGGCCAGTATTATTGTAGCTCTGGTACGTTCTGCTCTGCGGCCAAAGGCAAACACAAGTTGCTAGGAAGATTATTTTGTAAGCTCAGTTGTTCCGGTGCACTGAGAATTGAGATATAACCTTTTGCCTCAAATGCAGTCACTAATCAGCTGGCAACATATGATCTCTTGGGCTACAATTCTTCGTCGCGGACACCGGAGTTGCTCGCACGCTTACTGCAGAAGACCAGTTATACTAAAGTGATGTTGTACGAAATACCATACTTCACATAGCCGTCCTTCTGAATGCTTTGATTATTAAAAAAACTGCGTCGCCTAAAGTGTGTCACAAAAGGTCGAGAACATGCACAGTATGATAGATGCCTTCTCCATGCCAGGCAAGAGGGCGATAGGGAGCTCCAACGACGCTCTTGACTTTCATTTGCTAGCAGTGCGTTGTCAAGTATGCATCACCATCTAAGGCGCGATAAGGAGAAGACGTGAATAAGACATTATAAGATACCGAGGCTCTACCACTCATCAATGGAGGATTAATTTTTGTTTTGTCTTTTTCTGATATGATGCGTTGCCACGACTTGGTAGGCGACACGAGACCTAGCCTGCGTCTGCTCCTGTTCAAGCCAGCAGAAAAGGAGAAAAAATCTAGGGAGGTGCTATAGGTATTGCAGAGGAGGAAAAACTAAGCATCATCTCTTTTTGTGGGGTCGCGGCCATTAGCCCATGCTGCATGTCGGAACAAGCAATATATTAATGCGAAAGCATTTCTTGCCTTATGAGTGACGTCATCAGAGCCTGTCACCAGAACCTGTCCTCATGAACTGACAATTGAAAAAAAAAAAAGAAATCGTATCCATGCCAGGAATAGAATCCGCCTCCATCCCGGTCCCAGCCGAGCGCGCTTATCACCACTTTTCGCTAGGTTTTTTTGTTCTTTATTTCCTAACCACAATCAGCAATATAGTGGGGTCAACGTCTCCACTAATGTACAACAACAACTTCTTGCGCATTTGTCCATAATTCTCCTTGTCCAGCAAATGGACGCTGATGGCATTGAGGGAAAAAAAATGAAACATAAACTCTAATAGAAGTTAGAAAAATTGAGGGATAAAATAATTAAAATCTAAAATAAAATAAAAATTATTACGCGAGTCTATTCTCGTAACAACTTTCGCGTTTTGGCATTTCTTTGGGGAAGGTGGCTTCTCCTGGGCCTACGAGGTTGGGACTGGTAGGTCACCGCCGCTTAATTGCGGCAGGGGCTAGCCTACCACCGGACATGTATCCGTTGTAGGCCGTCATTGCACCCGGCACCACTTCGGTAGTGGACAACGGCTGTTGCGACGCGCGTTTATAGCTCTCTCTTCTTTTATTGTGAAAGCAATACTACGCCAGGTCAAACCGCTCGTCGCTGTGTGCCGTGTCCGTGGTCCCCTGGCAGGAGCTGCTAACTTGGGTCTCTCGTCTCACGTGGGACAATTATGTTAGAACCAGCCTGCCAGGACCCTAGCATTCATGTTACCCCAATAAGCCACTAAGGCACGTTCATGCGGCTTGGTTAAAGCGGGGCTTTATATGTGGCCTGGGGAAGAAGAAGTAGAAGAAGAAGAGGAATGCTCAATCACCTGCAGCTAATGCTTTCGCTCCAATATTCGGTTCAGCAGCGTTGAACCCTCCTAATTTTTTCTTCCTTTCTTTTCTGTTTTTCCTTCTGTCCGCAGGAGGCAGTGGAGGTGGCTTAGCTGCAGAGCCAGTAGTAGGTCCGTGCATTTTCCTTTCCTTCTTCCTGCAGTCGCAAAAACTTTCTCTAGTGCAGGGTCTGCGATGCTCCAAAATTTTTTTTCTTGATTTCATTCGGCAGGCGCGCGTTCCAAATCGCCAGCACACAACGCACAACAAGATCACCGGTCCCTTTGCCATTGAGAGCAACCTGGCCAAATCTCGCTTTATATATGTAACACAGGCAGTCAGCAGTGGTTCGCTGCTCAGAGGTTAGAGATGGCGGCGTAAAGTGTCAGCACTACTGGCGTCACCTGCTCTGCTCAAATCAAACTGCTCTCTATAAATGGTACCTGGCTGCCTGGCGCATTTATGAGCGTTCAAAATAAAATGATAACAGTTCATCATATCTTCTGTTCTAGTATTACAGTTGTGAATGTCGCACCAAAGCTGGTGAATACGGCACTCTACATTTTGATACGCGCCAATACACCTCTCCCTGTTTGAAAACAATGTGACGTCAGGGAGGCACGTGACTATGGGGGCGCGCCGGACTTGGTGGCCAAAAGCGGACATTTCAGCCGGGTCTCCCTGCTGCAAGGAGCGGTGGGAAGCTGCCCGCTGCTGTGCAATGTTTGCTTCAAATCTTGCGATAGCCATATTCGCATCTGGCACAATATGCGGCACTCCTTAGTACATGCTCCTATTAGCCATTTTTGCCTTGAAAAAAATGAAAGTCTCGGCAAGCATGCATGCAATTATTTTGGTTCAATAAACTGGCACGGCCCCTTGCCGACGACCTGAAGTCCCACTAAACGCTTAAAACTCATAGGACGTAAGCATGCTAGAAAACGGGTCAATGCAGGCATATTACAGGCATCATTTTCTTTTATTTTTTTTAATCTGCAAAATCGACCGTGAGTCCCACGAAGTCTAGGCAGTTATAAGCGAGAACATCAGCGCAAGCGCGAGCTTTGTGCTTGGCTGGATAATTTCCATCCCAAGTACAGACATTTTTAGTTTTTGTTATGTTTAGCCAGACAAAGAAAAAAATTATTTCCGCCTAGTCGTGTAGTACTGTCACCAAAACTGTGTTATAAGGAAGCTAGCAATAATACGCGAGTGAGTCCCGTGGTATGGAAACTAACAAACTGCGATCTGTACCACAAAATAATATTCATGCATTGCGCACAAATATTCATAAGGGCGCCTAAATTATTTCAGTAAAAACACTTTTCACTTGAGACACGATAGCTTTTGAGCGACCTATATAAAGATTCCGTCAAGAGATGCTGTTGTGCTTCTGCAATCATGCTGCTGGCATGACCTTGGGAGCCGTTTGGTGAGAGAGCTAGCTGCTTCAACATGGCCTACTGGACTTGAATAAATTCAATGCCGCACAAGAATCTCTAAAAGAGCTGCAATTGATCGCATGCCACCCGGGCCTTTTAGAGCGCGATTGGCCAGCATCACGTTGTGGCTTTTGATGTGATTGACTTTGATTCAATCTTGGAGCACTTGCCGTGGTGGTGCTAGGGTTACGGCGCTCGTCTACTGGGCCCAAGAATGCGGGATCGAATCCCGGCCGGGGCGGCCACTTTTCGATGAAGGTGAAAAGCAAGGCGACCGAGTGCTGTGCGCTCTCAGTGCACGTCGAAGAACTCCAGGGGGTAGAAATTTCCAGAGCTCTCCACTACTGTCCCTATCATAGCCTTAGTCGCTGTCGGACGTTAAACCACACCTTAGTGCTTAATCTGAAATTCGGCGCTGTGGTCCTGACCATGTCCTGACATGCTTTCGATTCAGGCGGGCGTAGGTCTGATGTGGCCTCTAGTCGCGATGTCACTGCCCAGAGCGTAGCAGAAATAGCATTCGAGCATTATAGTGGCGTTTAGGACATTTACGCGAAAAATATGCCAATATGTAACAAATGTACCCAAGTATTCTGGATTATAGATGAAGAGTGATGGAAGGTGTTATTGCCCTACTTTTTGTACATAGCTTTTTCTTTTTCTTTACTAGATGGTTACCCACTGTCTGCTACTCTTTTTTCCCACACTTTAATTTGGCAACGCTCTCCTTTTTTTTGGTGGCAGAGACAACTGACATTGGTATTGGGCTGCACGAGTCGCGGCGTGCCACCCGTGTTCGCGCCATATGATATCCAACTGTCTGCGTTTTGTACTGATTATCGAGTTGATTGCTCTCTGGATCCCGTAATAACTATCCGCATCACTTGGCGTTACCTACTTCGCTGAAGTTCCTCTGACACGTGGCAGATTCGGTCATTTCGCCCTGGACTGAATATTCTCGCGTGTAGTCGGCAATCATGACATGTACTGCAGGAACACCTCTGCCCGTGATGCAGCACCCGAATGCTTTGACAGCGTCATAGGGCGCCGCCATCTACTAGACGAGCCCTGCTCGTGATTTCACCATCTGTGAATATTGCCACCTAGCGTATTCCGTTCGACCAAATTGGGAGGGATCTCCTTGGCCCTTTCCCTTTGTCGGAGGCGGGAAACAAATGGATAGTAGTCGCTATTGATTACTTGACTCGATACACTGAGACAAAGGCAGTCCCTCCTGCCACAGCTTCCGAAGTAGCCGAGGTTTTCATGCACAACATCGTCTTGCGGCATATGGCGCCCCTTCGTACGTCATTACCGGCAGAGGGACAACTTTCCCTTCACAGATCATCGACCACATATTTGAGCTGAGTTGCACGTCCCTTTGCAAGACCACCGCATACCATCCACAGAGCAATGACCTTACCGAAAGGTTGAATAAGAAGATTGCGGACATTTTGTCAGTGTTCGTCGATGTGCAGCACAATTCCTGGGACGAGGTGCTGCCGTCACATTTGCGTATAAGACAGCCTTTAAAAAAACAACGCGCTTCACACCTTTTCGACTTGTGTACGGACGAGAAGTCCGTACACAAGTGTGTCGACGATTTTATTCCATGCTCCCGTGCCCAGATGATGACCAGCTTTCCCCAGATGCCCAGCAATATATATGCCATCAGCGCTGAGAAAGCCCGCCAGCTCACCCGTGTGAACATCGGTCGGCAGCGGACCTCTGACGCGCACCGCTACAACCTCCGGCGCCGCCACCACCACCACCACCACCACCACCACAACCACCACCACCACCACCATCATCATCATCATCATCATCATCATCATCATCATCATCATCATCATCATCATCATCATCATCATCATCAGCCTGACTATACCCACTGCAGGGCGAAGGCCTGTCCCATTATTCTCCACTTAACCCGGTTCTGTGCTAGCTGCATCCACTTGACCCCTGCGAACTTCTTAATCTCATCCGCCCACCTAACTTTCTGCCGCCCCATGCTACGCTTTCCTTCCCTTGGAATCCAATTTGTTACCCTAAGCGACCATCGGTTATCCTCTCTTCGCATACATGTCCTGCCCATGTCCATTTCTTCTTCTTAATTTCCACTAGAATGTCGGTAACATGAGTTATTTCTCTGACCCACTCTGCACGCTTCCTATCTCTTAATGTTCAGTTCAGTTCAGGCGTTCAGTCGTGTCCGACTCTTCGTGACCCTATGGACCATGTCACGCCACGCTTTCCGGTCTCTCACTATCTTCTTAACATCACATAGCTTCATCTGCAATGCCTCGAGAATGCCATCTAACCATCGCGTTCGCTGCCTACCCCTTCTCCGGCGACCCTCAACCTTTCCCAACATCAAATCTTTCTCCAGCGACTCCTCTCTTCTCATCAGATGACCAAAGTAGCTGAGCTTTAACTTTAGAATTTGACCCTCCAATGAGCAGTCAGGGTTTATGGTAGACAATATCGACTGATTTGATCTTCTGGCAGTCCAAGGAACTCTTAAGAGTCTTCGCCAGCACCACAATTCAAACGCGTCAATTCTTCGGCGGTCAGTCTTTTTCACAGTCCAACTCTCGCATCCATACATCACAACTGGAAAGACCATAGAACGGGTTATACGGATCTTGGTTGGCAGACTAATGTCTCTGCTCTTTACTAGGCGGTCAAGGCTAACCATTGCTCTCTTTCCCAGAAGCAGGCGTCTCCTAATTTCATGGCTGCAGTCTCCTTCAGAGGTAATCTTGGCGCCCAAGAACAGAAAATCTGTCACAGCTTCCACTTCTTGTCCATTGATGCTCCAGGACTTGATAGGGCAAGACGCCATGATCTTCGTCTTTTTAATGTTCAGTTTAAGCCCAAACTTCTCACTCTCTTCTTGTACGCGCATCAGAAGTCTCTTGAGTTCCACTTCACTTTCTGCCACTAAAGTGGTATCATCCGCATATCTAAGGTTGTTGATACGTTCTCCAGCAATCTTCACTCCAGCTGAAGACTCGTCCAGACCGGCCTTCCTCATGATGCACTCTGCATATAGGTTAAATAGGCAGGGCGACAGTATGCAGCCTTGCCTCACCCCTTTCTCAATCGGAAACCAATCAGCAAGACCATGCCCAGTTCTGACTGTGGCCTCTTGCCCTTCATAAAGGTTCCTGAGGAGACAGATGAGGTGAATTGGAACTCCCATCTCTTGGAGAGCTTGCCACAATCTGCTGTGATCTACGCAGTCAAACGCTTTCGCATAATCAATAAAGCAGAAGTAAATGGGTTTCTGGAACTCTCTTGCTTTTTCCATGATCCAGCGAAGGTTGGCAATTTGGTCTCTAGTTACCCTTAATGTTAATCTCTTAATGTTACCCCAACCATTTTTCGTTCCATAGCCCTCTGGGTTGCCTTCAACTTAAGTAGAACTCTCTTGGTTGGCCTCCACGTTTCGGCGCCATAGGTGAGTACAGGTAAGATGCAACTGTTATATACTTTCCTCTTTAGTGATACCGGTAAGCTGCTAGACATAATCTGCGAGTGCTTGCCAAATGCGCTCCATCCCAATCTTATTCTTCTTGTTATTTCCTTTTCATGGTCCGGATCTGCGGTTACTACCTGTCCTAAGTAGACATATTCGCCTACTACTTCCAGTACTTCGCTACCTAATGTAAACTGCTGTTCCTTCCCGAGGCTGTTGAACATTACCTTAGTCTTCTGCATATTGATTTTCAAGCCTACATTTCTACTTTTCCAGCCTAGGTCATCAATCATTATTTGTAGTTCATCTGCCGAGTTGCTTAGCAAGGCAATGTCATCAGAAAATCGCAGATTACTGAGGTATTCTCCACCAGGTTCACTACAAACCTGGGGACCAAGTCTGGGTGTGGACACCAGTTCGCCGTCCAGGCTTGTCAGAGAAACTCCTCTCCCGCTACTTCGGGCCGTACAAAGTGTTGCGTCGTGTGAGTGACCTCAGTTATGAAGTCATTCCAGACGGCGCCGCACGTGACCAAAACGTCGAAAGCCTGCAGCTCGGACATTGTGCACATTGTGCGGCTGAAGCCGTACTACTAACGTTAACGTACGGCCGCCCGCTGTGACCACTGTCTTGTTTTTCACAGCGCTTTACCGGCCGTCTTCATTTTATTTTCAATGTTTTTTGGATGGAGGAAGGATGGATGGATGGATGGATGGATGGAATATAGGAGCGTCCCCTTTTAAACGGGGTGGTAGCAGTAGCTATCCTGCTCATTGTTCTCCCTATATCTTAATTATTGATTTAGATTGGTTAACTAAACCATCATCCTATTTATTAAATTTAAGTTTCTACATTACTAACCTTATGTCACTTCTCTGCTTTTAAGCCACCAATCTTCCAGTCGTTTTTTGCTAGTTTCCACCGCCGGTTTATTCACCCGGCCACTGGTATCTCTAAACCCCAGAGCTTCAGGAACAGTTACTGCGCATGCATCAACTTCCGGATGGATAACATTACATTCCAGTATAATATGGTCAATTGTTTCACTTGAGTTACCAGATACAGTACATGCGTCATCTTCATTGTTAAATTTCTTTTTGTAGCTGCGTGTTCTAAGGCGCCCTGATCTAGCTTCAAAAAGTAGGGCACTGCCTCTTGATTTATCAAAGAAAGCTTCCTTCCTGATCTGCATTTTCCACTTTCGGTATAATTCCACACACTGTTTCTTCTCCATCGAATTTATCCAATTTTGAACTTCTGTGTTTTTCACCTGTTGCTTAATGCTCTTTATTTCTCCGTCCTTGTGACTAGCATACTTACTAGTTAGTTTCCTAGTTCTTTTCCTCCATTGTGAGTCAACGCTTTTTAAGTACAGGTATTTAAATACTTTAGCTGCCCATCTGTTAGTGTCCAATTTCCTCCGGCGGTCCTCATATAATATTTTACTCTGAGCTTCCCGTACTTCGAAAGATGCCCAGCCCATATCTCCCTGTACCGCCTCATTTGTGGTTTTGCCGTGGGCACCTAGTGCTAATCGTCCAACGGCTCTCTTATTTATTTCTAATGCCAACTGTATCTCTGATTTTAGGCACAAAACCGCATTTCCGAAAGTACGTCCGGGCACCATAATTCCTTTCCAAGTACCCCTCAAAACCTCCTACCTGTTGCATCCCCACAATGCCCTATGCTTCATTATCCCGGCATTCCTTCGCCCTTTGGCCTCAAGTGATTGCTCATGCTTTCCAATGTATGCCAATCCTTCATTTACCCATACCCCCATTTATTTATATTGTGCTACTCTGGGTATTTCATGGCCTTGTATTTTAAGACCCTGATCAGTTGAGCCGTTGAAAACCATAAGACCCGACTTAACTGCGCTAAAACTGAAGCCTAGAGCGTCCCCTTCGCCTCCGCAATACTTAACTAGAGTTTGCAATTCTTCCAAACTCTCAGCTAGCAGCACGAAATCATCTGCATACATCAAACCGGGGAGGCGCTGCTCTACCGCCTTTCCACCTAATCTATATGACAAGTTAAAACCTAGGTTACTGTCTTGTATCCTCCGTTCCAGGTATATCATATAAAGCATTTTTATGTCCAGGAAGGCCAAATACAAAGGTCTATTTTCCACTCTAGATATTTCGATGCATTGGGTAAGCACGAACACGCTATCATCTAAGCGCTTACAATTTCTAAAGCCGTTCTTAAGTTCTCCGAGTATCTTGTTACTTTCTACCCGTGCTTGCACCTTTAATTTCAGCGCCTGCATGGCCAACCTGTACATAACAGATGTTATGGTAATCGGCCTGTAGGATTTTATGTGCATCCATTCTCCTTTCCCTTTATAAATCAAATTCATTTTACTCTGCCGCCAGCTGTCCGGAATTTGCTTATTCGTTATGACTGTTTCCAAAGCTTTTAACGTTTCCTTACTTTTTGGACCAAGTTCATTAATCAGCTTAATCGGAATTCCATCTATTCCTCTAGATGTGTTCTTAGAAATATTTGTTCTGCCTTTTTCCAGTTTAGATTGGTCAGTTCTAAGCTGCTTTGTATTATGCTACCTTGTGTAGCTTCCTGATTTGCGGAGATTACCCTACCATCGCTTTTAAATGACTCGGCTATAACTGATGTAATGTAGTTTGTTTGTTTGTTTTTATTTCTTTCTTTTACAAGAAAGGGGAAGCCAAGGCGTTGTCTCCCTTTAAACACTTTCCCTCGTTATCTTGAATCTGATCTTGCTTTCTTTGATTCTTTTTCCCTAGCCAGCTTATATGGTTCCAGAATTTTCTTGCTCCGCCTCTAGAGGCATCGTGTATGTAAGCCATCCAGCGATCAGTGGACTGTTTTATTCTACTTTAGACGAGGGCCTGTACTTCAAGTTTCTTTTGTCGATATGATTCCCATTTTCGGCCGATTTCCTCCTGAGATACCTGTGCTTTCTTTGCCACTCGGTGTTCTCTTGAAGCAGCCCGTCGTTGTTCAATAGCTTCCCTGATTTCCTTATTCCACCAGCTACGTGGCTTCCTTTTTCCATTCCAGCGGTTTGCTACTTTAACCTCCTTAATGTTTCTCTTTATGAGTAGTTCTACCTGTTCATAATCCCAGTCTTCCATGGGGCTTTTCTCTATTGCTTCCTCTATGTCTGCTGCTATCTGCGCTATTTGATCTTCGTTTAATTTTGCGTTTACTTTTTGTCTAAGTTCCTGTTTCTCTTTTCATCAAGGGTTCCCTCTGCAGACTAATACGTTTATGATCACTTTCCAGACTACACTCCCCTTCTTCGTCTATTTCGATTTTTGTGACCTTGCTATAAATTTCCTGCGACATTAGACAGTAGTCAATGGTCGTCTGCCTGTTGCGGAATTCCCTCGTGATTTGGCCTTCACATTTTGTTTCTCTATTTACTATAACTAGATCGTGTCGCTCACAAAAATCTAGCATTAGCTTCCGGTTACAATCAATGTATCCATCCAGATCGTCGATGTGGTCGTTCATGTCTCCCAGCAAAACAATATTGGCCCCATCTCCAAACTGGCTTATATCGTCACTGAGACATTCAACAAGATCCTTGTTTTCTTGCCTGCATTGGTGTCCTGTTCCTAAATAAACTACCCCCAGCCATGACCTTATGCCGGCAATTGTTCCTGATACTCAGATATGTTCTTTACAAGATGATTTTTTTAAATCGATATTTATTGCCTCAGGGCATCAGTAGGTTATGAGATGAAGGATGAATAAATGATTAAATGAGCGGAAAAAGGTTGGCTGATTTTATGAAGTCCAGAAGTGAGCGATGATGAGGTCCCTGCGTCCAAGTGACGTATGAAGCAGGATTGGCTGCTGAAAGGCCAGCTTTGCTCAGGTGCCGGATTCGGGTTGGTTTGAGTGCTGGGCAGTCCCACAGCAAGTGGTGGATGTCGGCCTCAATATCTTCGTTTTTACAGATCGGGCACCCTGGGTGGGCATATAAGTGCTTTCTTTGCCAATTTGTTCCCTGGTGTATCAACATACTTACCCCTCCACCCTTTTTCCGTTCTCGTTCTGGTGCACCCTTCCCAGACGAAGCCTTCTATACACGACGGATCTTCTAGATCCCTAAGATGAGTCTCGCAAAGAGCATACACACATATTTTGTCATTCTTCAACTGCTGTTCTATCTCTAGCCATTTCGCTCTTTTTCTACCTCCTTGCATGTTTATGTAGCTGATCCTAGTGTTAAATTTCTTTTTTTTGTATTTTTCTTTCTCGACCTCCTCCTTGCCATTTTTGGGGGCTCAGCCTCCGTTATTACACTTTCTTCTGCTTCACTTCTAACTACCTCTGTGCACGGAGTCCTCGCGCACCCCCTAAAAAAGCTACAGCCCTGCTTGCCCGGCGCCAGCCGATCTCTGCTCCCACCCTTCTGTTAAAATAAATGCCATCTCGCTGAAAAGCCCTACCAAAACCTTCTTTATGCACCTCCCTGTTTACCTCAACCACTTCGAAACGCTTCTCCAGGCTTAACTTTCTTATGTCCTGATTAACTGTCACCACGTCCTTTTCCAGCTTTCCGTTCAATCCTAGCACCTCTGGTACTGTGCATACAACTATCTGCGCTTGCTGTGTTATCTCGCTGATCTCGCCAACTCCCTTAGCTATATTAGCTATACTTTCCACCACTCCTGCAGCGTCACCATTTAGGACATCATTTAGCCCCGCGGATACTATCACCATACTGCGCTCTGCGGAACTTCTCGACAGCCTATTTTTACTCTCTCACAGCACTGCCCTCATTGTGCTCCCTGGGAAGGCTCCAACTAACACTCTCTTATCACCCTTTACACGTTCTAAGATGTCTCTCTTGCACCTGCTCATGTTAGAATCTCCGGCGATAAGAACCTGGGCCTTCTCTCTCCCTCTCCCAACTGTTGGCTCCTGCTTTCGGTTGTCTGTGTCCTTATCTCTGGGATTTGCATTCTTCCTTACTTCTTCCTTTTTTTCCGGCTTCTTAGCAGCTGCTTCTAAATAGCTCTGTCGGTTCGGATCCGCCTGACCTACTTTTCTTATGCCTTCCATGCCACTGCTGGTCCCAGCCACGTTGCCCGCACTGAAATGTTCGTCCTCGTTGTTTCCAAGGGCAAAATCCGCCTGACCTACTTTGCTTACGCTTTCCATGCCAGTGCTGGTCCCAGCCACGTGGCCCGCACTGGAATCCATTAATAATATAAACAGCGCGAACACGAAGACAAAGGACAAGATTAAAGAAAGCCACAGTACAAGCGCTGACTCACAACTAAGCTTAAGCCCTTTATTCCAAGGCCCAGAAAAAACAAACATGAAGAAAACGAAACAGTCACGTGAAACAACCCCTGGGTTCACCTGCTGCACAAAAAATCACTTAAAAAAGACACCTCTTTGCTTGAAAGAGCAAGAGACGTCTTGCTAACACACTTAGTGTTCGTTGAAATAAAATATGATTCCACTATCTCTCTCGTCATCTTCTCTTCGTGGCGATACAAAATCCTAACCTTGTCAAACTTAGGAGTGCACTTCTTCTTCTCCTTCTTCATTATTTCACATGAATGGCAATGTGATATCAGAAACGTTTTGTCCTTTCCATTTTCCAAGTTGTTCCGGTGTTCCTGTAGTCTCTTATTAACACATCGTCCTGTTTGTCCTATATAACTGGCTCCACAAGAGAGTGGAAGCCTGTACACAACACCTGTCTTGCATCCAACATATGGGTTTCTATGTTTCACCGCACATTCTTGCTTCTTCGCTTCTCTTTTCCTTTGAATAGCCGGGCAGATCCTCTTCATCTCGAGCGGGGCGGTCAATGCGACGTCAACACAATACCTCTTGCCTACATTTTTGAGGCCATGCGAAATTCTGTGCACATACGGTACCACTGCAACCTTCCTCTTCCTCTCACCCATGCTGGGCAGGGATTTCAGTCTGTGCGTTCTTTTAAGGCTCTTCAGTACCCGTCAACTGGCCTCAATAATAACCGACTCCCGATAACCGGCCTTTGCAATTCTTGTCACTTGTCTTTCAAAAGTCTTGCCCATGCCGTGGTAACAAGGTTTCTTCAACGCATTTAATAAGCTTGTGTTGATCATCCCATTCTTCACTAATTTGGAATGCCCCGAATTTTAGCTTAGCAACGGCTTCATCGATCTCAGGTTCTATTCCCAACAAACATGATCATCACCGAATTGAATCAATAGATCTAAATACTGTAACCGATCGTCCACTGGTTCTTCAACAGTAAATTCCAGCCCGGATCCACACTCAGTAAAAACATCCATAATGTCCTTCATTCGTTGATTGAATCCTTCACGGCCTGTGAATACTAAAAAGTCGTCAACATACCTGAAGGTGGAATAATGTAAGCCCTCCAAGTTATCCTTCAGGTGTCTGTCCACGTACATTAAGAAGATGTCACTCAAGACCATGCGCTTTTGCGTCTGTGCTGCTCGCTGTCGTTGTGACTGGGCTAACCCCCTGTCCTAAAAGCTATCCTTGGTATCCCTAATCACCGTGTACGTGACAATATAATGTATGAACCAGGGGGGCGATGATACAGCAGTGCTTGCGTCATGATATCTTCAGCTGTTTGGTTTTTGTGTAGGTGCATTGCTCGAGAATTCACATCGCATTCATTCAGTTACCGTTTTTAGCTACTGCTTTCTCGCGCCCACTGCTGTCGTCGCGTTTTAGCGTTCGTTTCTTTGTACTCTGGGTCAGCACACTGCCTTCTACATCCCCTTTTGAGTGGGGATATCGAAACTATAAACGCGGACAATACAGATACATGACAATAACATAAAGTAAGAACACAACTGGCAGTGGCTTAGCTCAGCTATGTCAGGATATACGTAACGAGAAACGCGTTAGACCTCCTTGTCCCTCGTCGTTGATGCACCTTCATAGGCTAGGCGAACCCGTCGAGCTGCATCTTCAAGCCGTCTTCTGCGCGTTCTTCCTCGGTCTCTTCGTCTCGTCGCCTTCGCCTGGTTTCGTTCCGACGGCTATTCCTGGCTTTTTTCAGACTCTCGGACTCGCTCTCCATCACTGGCCACAGCGGCTCCGACGAACCGCCCTATTATGGTGACTATGTGCTCTCCTCCTTCTCTGATGTTACGCCAGATGGCGCGGTGCGCGGCTTCTCTCCCTGACGCCATGCCAGATGACGAGGCAACGTTTGGTAAGCAACCGTGGTGCGACCCCGGCGCGGCCACCACCACAGCGAAAATGCGGCTTTGTACCCCAATGTAGTTCTTGCTAGAAAATCAACAGAGTATGGTCCAGTGATAATTCGGATCCTACTTGCGACGGCACAGCTGAAGATAGCAACAGCGGTAATGACGCCATGGTTATACCTTCTGTCGCCGACATGTCTGCAGAATCGCTTGCTAGCTAGAAAACGGCAGCAGACGACATTGCTGAAATGAGATAATTTCATCCGTTTGTGGACCAGTGCTTTGATGCTCTCCGAGTCGCGCATTACTACACTAGAATAAGCTTCCAGGGAGCCGAGGATTTCCGGTTCGACTTTTCCTGTACTAAGTAACCAGCCTAGTCTCTAAGTGACATTGTAAGAAAGCTTGGTTTAAAGAACGACAACCCAGAAAACCGTTTACACAGATATAAGCTCTGTCTGCATGGTCTAGCTGAGAATGCTGGCGAGAACAGAGATACGCTGATGCCAACCGAGACAGAGCTAATAGAAGAAAATCTTAAGGTTTACTGCCCTGAAATGGAAAGTTGCCGCAGGTTAGGTAAAATTTAGTATAGCACTTATCGCCCTGTCGTACTCAAGTAAGTACTGTTCGGATAAAATTAGGATTTTCACAAGTACCTGAAAATAAGAAATAGATGTCCGCTTCACCGAAGAGCTCTCGGCTCATGTCCCTTCAGTTTATGAAAAAATATGGGATGTCCCCCTCCCCTCCTTTCCTTTAATGGAAAGTGGCGCTTAAGTTCTTGCTCGTTTTCACCATATGTGATGAATAAGGTACGTTATGACTGGTACGTTCATTGGTAGGCACTAATTGCCAAATTACCAGTCACCCAGAGACACTAGTTGACTTCGTCGTCGCCCACAACTTACTAAATTTAGTCATTTTATGGCCTTGAACACTAATGCCAGGAGCCTCAAAAATAAGCTTCCAAGCCTCTTTTCCTTAATTTCTTCGCATCTCCCACACATCGTAGGCGTCACTGAAACGTGGTTCCATAACTGGATAATGCTATACAGGAAGTCGAGATAACCTCGCGAGGCTTCAAAGTAATTCAGGCAGAGCGGCGTTTCTTCAAAGGCGGCGAGTAGCCCTTTTTTTTCTGTGCTCCTACTCAACCTTTTCTTGGCTTCCTGATTCACCCGATACCGAATCAGTATGATGCAGCGCAAATTTAAAACGCAAGTGTATAGTAATCGGTGTACTGCACCGTCTTCGATCCTGGCTCTTTCATTAATCAGTTTTACAAACTCAGCGACTTTATGCATAAGTAGAATCTTTCTGCGACAATTCTTGTCCTACTGGGGATTTTGAACGTACATAGTAAAGAGTGGTAAATACTATGCTTTAAGAACAGGAGTTAGGGGTGTGTAGTAAGTAGCCGGAGATATCAACTTTTGCACGAAGACAAGTAGTAAGATATGACACTTGTGGTATTGCAATGCTAAATTTGGTCTTTATCAGTGCTTCCCTGTTTGAAAAGATGTGGGCTGTTTGAAGTTTCTTACGATTTATCTGATCATAAAACGTTCGTAACCTTGGTTGTTTGTTTTTCTGTTCGTAAAACACAGTACGTTTATGCTACTGTTTGCTATTTGTACGCACCGACGATTTGTCCGTTGTCGATGTACACCCTCCCACTTTTTTAACCTGAACACATGCGCGTCGACCACCGAGTCGATAAGCGCCGGACGACAGAACACAGTGGCGAAATGAGCGAGAATACGCGCGTGCTCGCAATGAGCCCTCCGGTGCAGCTGTCCTCTGCCAGGCTGTTACGGGAACCGGATACAACCCCACCTGCTTTTTTGTGCGTTACCTCATTTCCTTCTGTTTTCTGCCTGCCGCTGGGAAAAGATTAGAAAATGCATCGTGGTACCGCCTGCTTTCCTGTATAAGAGGAAGGTGTGAATGATAAGCGGAGTAATTGATAAGCGAAGTGAACTGATAAGCGAAGAACCTTTAATTTGCCGCAGGAAACGGCTACGTGACCCATACAAAAAGAAACAAAATGCTTATACGCATGTAGTATAATCAGCGGGCTAATATCGCATGCCATCCAGCGCTACCTCCTGACCGCTTATTTAAAACTTGATAAAAGCGTTCAGAAAAGAAGAAAGATGATGACAATAACGGTGCTCAAAAGAAGCAGGGGTGCGGTCCCGTTCCCAAAGCAGCCTGGCAGAGGATAGCTGCATCGGAGTGCTCATTGCGCGCGCGCGCGTATTCTCGTTCATTTCGCCGGTGTGTTCCGTGGTACGGCGCTTATCCACTCGGCGGTCGACGCTTGTGCGTTCAGGTTAAAAACGTGGGAGGGTGTACCGTGTGACGCACATGAGAGGTTTGAAAACCTTAGCGTCTGAAGTGATATTGTGACATATATGCCCTGCATCGCTGGAAGTTGAAGATGACAACGATCAGCTACAGTGACACAGGAGAAGACAAAGTGGTAGCAACGATTGATGCTAGAATAAGGTCGACGCTGCTGTGCTTCTGTGTTTTGTGTGCTGTGCCAGCCTGGACTAACCTTCGTGGACCAACCTTGCCACTCATCATCTTGGGGGAGGTGAACCAATATCCCCGTACGCGCCGATTAGCCCATTTACGCTGCCAAAAGTTGGATTTATGAAGCGGCCACCACCTACCTGAGATCACAACCACGTCTCAAACAGCCACGATGACCTCCGAAGCAGCCCCTACCACCGCGGGAACATCGGCTCAGCCAGTGGTTCTAAAGAAAGTTCGCCACCCTCCCATCTTTAATGGCGACGACAATCCAGACGTTGATGATTGGCTTGATGAGTATGAACGCTGCAGCCGGAACAACCACTGGGACGCCACCATCATGCTCGGAAACATCCTATATTATTTGGCTCGAACAGCTCGAACATAGGTTTTAAAACCAGGAACAATAGCTCGTTACCTGGGATACCTGCATGCGCAAGCTTAAAGACTTGCTCGGAAAACCAATTGGACGCGCTCTGGCTGCAGAAACGGAACTTTCTTCTCGTGTTCAATTCCCCACGGAGTCCTACCTCGCCTACATTCAGGATGTGCTTGCGTTGTGTCGCGAGATTAACACCTCCATGCCGGAAAGTGACAAGGTAGGGCATATCCTCAAGGGTATCGCGGATGATGCATTCCACATCCTATTCTGTGTGGATTGCTCTACCGTCGACTCGGTGCTCCAAGTCTGCCGAAAATTCGAGCAGGCTAAACAAAGACGTCTCGTACATCGCTTTGAGCGTCTTCCGAACACGGCGGCTACCTCATCCTACGATGACCTGGCCCCTTTGCACCAACCCTCCCATCCCACGACCGTGACTCAGATCGTCTGCAGAAAACTTGAGGCTCTAACTCCTGCACCACTCTTGTCTCCGCTGCCCGACACCGTTGCCATGATACAGGCCGTTGTCCGCCAGGAACTTGCTAACGTCGGCCTCTCCTCTAGCTCCGTGCCGCCCCCGCCACCATCGCACCCTGTTCCTTTAGTGGCTGCTACAACCACCAGCACAGCCTCCCCTCGTCGCTACCTTGGTCACAACCCTGCAGAATGGCGCACCTCAGACGACAGGCCAATCTGTTTTATTTGCTGTCGAGCCGGCCACACTTCGCGGTATTGCCGTAGCCGTACGTTCCCCACCCCTCGCTTCATTACAACGCTGACCATCGGTATTACTATAGACCTCGACGCTTTGTCGCCCCACCAGAAGAGCCCGCTCCGCCTCTATGTCTGCCCTTATTGACACTGGCGCCCACATTTCCGTCCTCAGTTCCTCGCTCCGTCAACGGCTCAACAAATCCTCACATCAGCTCCCTCATCTACCGTTCTTGTTGCTGATGGCAACACAGCTACTGTGATTGGTATGTGTACTGCGAGAATTACCATTGCCGACCGCCATATCCCTGTGCTATTTACAGTCCTCACCAGTTGCCCTCACGACGTTATATTAGGACTCGACTTTTTAACCGCACATTCCGCGCTCATTGACTGTTCTTCTGGACTGCTTCATCTTGACCTCCCACTCTGTCCTGACAAACAGGCCTCTGATACTTCAACGCTCCGTCTCCGCTCCTCTACATTTACTCGTCTGCCACCAGAAGCTGCAGTGTATGTGCTCATGTCGCCTTTCCCCTCCGTTCCTGATGGCGACTACGTTGTTTGCCCCATAACCGACGTGACACTGCAGCGTAGAATCGCTCTCCCTCATACTATCGTGCACGTAGAAAATAACGCTTATATTCCAGTCTTGAACTTCGGCCTTTTTGTGCACGTTCTTCCTGAGGGCATTACTCTCGCCGAAATGACCCCACTGTCTGACGTCACTGTGGCCACTCTTTTACCTGACCCTGCTGCTAAAGTGTCGACACGACCTGCACCGTCCCCACCTCCGGAGGCCCGCATATCAGGAATAGTCGCACCTAACTTGCGCCTTGACCGTTCTGACTTCGTACAGCGATATTTTCGATTTTGGTGACCGCCCCTTAGGACAAACATCCCTCATTACACATCGCATCGATACCGGTGGCGCCAGCCCAAATCACAGAAGACTTTATCCAGTCGCCATTTCTGAACGTCGCGTCATACAAGGTGAAGTGGACAAGATGTTAGCAAAAAACATTATAGAGCCTTCGAGCAGTCCCTGGGCGTCGCCTGTCGTGCTTGTTAAAAAGAAAGACAATACCTGGAGGTTCTGCGTTGATTACCGACACCTGAACAAAATTACAAAGAAGGACGTTTACCCGCTCTCCAGGATAGATGATGCCCTCGACTGCTTGCACGGTGCCAGCTATTTCTCTTCCATTGATCTTCGTGCCGGTTATTGGCAGATCGCAGTCGACGAACGAGACCGAGAGAAGACCGCTTTCGTCACTCCTGATGGCCTGTATCAATTCAAAGTGATGCCTCTCGGCTTGTGTAATGCGCCCGCAACCTTCGAGCGCATGATGGACTCTCTCCTGCGCGGCTTGAAATGGACGATGTTCTTGTGCTATCTAGATGACGTCATTGTATTATCCTCTACATTCGAAAGCCATCTCCATCGCCTTGATGCCATTCTTGGCGTCTTCCGAAGAGCTGGCCTTCAGATGAACTCGAAGAAATGTAGCTTCGGCCGACGTGAACTCAAGGTGCTCGATCACGTGGTCGACGCCCGTGGCGTTCAACTCGATCCAGGCAAAATACGTGCTGTAAGTGCATTTCCTACACCCCGTTGTACCAGTGACGTGCGTAGTTTTCTTGGGCTTTGCTCCTATTTTCAGCGGTTTGTACCCAACTTCGCCGAGACGGCTCGTCCACTCACCAATCTTTTGAAGAGCGACACTCCATTTTGCTGGGATCAAGAACAATCCCAAGCCTTTTCTGCGCTCATTGCAGCCCTCACCAATCCGCCTGTCCTGGCACACTTCAATCCCTCGGCACCAACGGAGGTACGCATCGACGCCAGTGGTCCCGGTATTGGTGCCATACTCGCCCGACAGCAGATGGGTCGCACTCGCGTTATTGCTTATGCCAGTCGCCTCCTTTCTGCGGCTGAACGGAATTACTCGATCACAGAACGTGAGTGCTTAGCCCTCGTGTGGGCCATTACAAAGTTTCGCCCTTACTTGTTTGGCCGCCCGTTCTCCGTCATCACAGGCCACCATGCCGTATGCTGGCTTTCTACGCTCAAGGACCCTACTGGTCGCCTGGGCCGTTGGGCCCTCCGCCTTCAGGAATACACGTTTCTGTCGTCCACAAGTCTGGCCGGCTGCACGCTGACGCCGATTGCCTGTCCCGCGACCCGGTAGATCCGCCCCCTGCGAGCGAGTGTGACGATGACACATATGTGTTGGCCATCTCTGACCTTTCAAACATTCGCCATGAGCAGCGCTTAGATCCGAAGCTTAGCAGCATTATCGATCACCTCAGCACTGATCACTTTGACGCTACCCTAGCTCTGTTCGTGCTCCACAACGGCACCTTATACCGACGGAATATGCGACCAGATGGCACTGAGCTTCTGCTCGTAGTCCCCGAACACCTGCGTACCACCGTTCTTCAACAGCTGCACGACGCACCTACAGCGGGTCATCTTGGCGTATCTCGTACGTACGGCAGCGTCCGCCGCCGCTTTTTTTGGCCAGGCCTCTATCACTCTGTTCGTCGTTACGTGGCTTCTTGTGTCAGCGACGGAAGAAGCCCTTGGTTATGCCTGCTGGATCCCTGCAGCCGATCGAGATCCCAGTAGACCCGTTTTTCCGAGTTGGTCTTGATCTCCTGGGGCCTTTCCTACTTTCTGCGTCGGGGAATAAATGGATTGCGGTGGCCACGGATTATACTACGCGCTACGCTGTCACCCGATCGATACCCACCAGCTGTGCAACTGTCGTGGCTGCGTTTCTTCTTCACGACGTCATCCTGCTCTATGGTGCTCCACGCCAGCTGCTCACTGACCGTGGCCGTTGCTTTCTTGCTCGAGTAGTCGACGAAATTATCCGGTATTGCTCCATCAAGCCCTATTTTACCACCGCGTTCCATCCACAAACGAACGGCCTCACCGAACGCCTCAACCGCACGCTCACGGACATGCTGTCAATATATGTCTCGGATGATCACTGTGACTGGGATATTACTATGCCGTTTGTAACGTTTGCGTACAATTCGTCTCGTCACGACACAATTGGCTACTTACCCTTTTATCTTATACGGCTGTGACCCTCCCTTTCCGTTTGACAGCGTACTGCCTCCCGCCGCTAACCCCAGTTCCTATGTTCGTGACGCCATCTGCCGAGCTGACGCCGCCCGTGTTATCGCTCGCCGTCGACTAGCTTCCTCCCAAAGTTCTCAAAAACGGCGCCATGATTCTCGCCACCGGAATGTCCACTACTCTCCGGGCTCTCTTGTCTTGCTCTGGACTCCCGCTCGTAAAGTAGGGCTGTGTGAGAAGCTCTTGCCACGCTACGCAGGACCCTACCGTGTTTTACGGCCAGTCACATATTGTTAACGAGTTGTGTCGGCAAGCTCTTCGAGCATGTCATTCTCAATCATCTGCAACCGTTCCTTGAAGCAACAGGCTTTCTCTCCCATGTTCAATTTGGATTCCGCCCAAACCTCTCGGCACAAGACGTACTTCTCGCCCTTAAAGAATCTCTCTTACACACTAAGCGCCGTACAGCCTCTACGCGCGCCATACTGGCCTTGGATATTCACAAGGCATTCGACACGATAAGCCATGACCATATCCTGACGACATTAGCCACCGCGGGCTGCGGCACGCGCATATGGCAGTATGTTCGGGCCTTTCTTCAGGGACGCACGGAACAACTTTACCTTGGGGATATTGCCTCCCAGCCTTTCCCCCTGCCTAACCGCGGAACACCTCAAGGGGCGGTCCTATCACCGCTACTTTTTAACGTGGCACTAGCGCCATTAGCAAAGGCCCTTGCTGCTATCCCAGAGCTCCACACAGCCTTATATGCAGATGATATAACCCTCTGGACAACAGGCGGATCCCTTGGAACAGCCCAGGATATCTTGCAGTCTGCCATAGACATCACCACCACCTATCTAGAAAACACAGGCCACCGATGCTCCCCAACTAAATCGGAACTAATGCAGCTTAAACACATACCAGGAGATCCCCCCATTGAACTTCACTTGTACGGAAGCCCAGTGCCCATTGTGTCTTAGATGAAGATTCTCGGCCTTCTCATTAACAACGCACTTGATGCAACCGCCACCCTTCAACTCTTGCAATGACAGACCAAGCAGGTTGCTGGACTAATCAGGCGTGTGGCTGCGCGCAACCATGGGCTGTCGGAACGCGAAACCCTAAATATGACGAATGCATTAATCATTAGCCGAATCACATACCTCCTCCCATATAATATACTCACTCAGCGCCAAACAGAGCAGGCGGACATCCTAATACGCATGGCCGTAACCTCCGCCTACGTCTTCCACAGACGGTTAGCACAGAACGTCTGCTGGCCAGTGGTACTCACAATACCGTGAACGAATTAATAGAAGCTCAACGCACCAACCAAATAGTCCGCCTTAGTCGCACGGAAACAGGACAATGCCTACTGCGACAGCTCCGTCTCAATCCACCCATCGCCACCCCAGCAAGTGCTACACCTTTCATGATCTCTCCGGGCACGCAGGATCACATATACCAGAAGCCCCTACCACGCAACATGGGCGCTTGCCTTTATCAGGGAAGGCGGAAAGTTAGAGCCAGCTATTACACCAAAAGATACCGCAACCGCTCTGATATCCTCTATGTCGACGAGGCAGGGAATTCTAAAGTAGGATTTTTCACTGCAGTCGCTACCTACGAAGATGGCAGAGTTGGGCCGCCGCCACTATCCGAACTAAATCGTCTGCAGAAGCGGAAGGAGCCGCCATCGCACTCGCGCTTGCCCATTCAGCCATTGACAAAGACATTACCGAAATTTGTACAGATTCTCAGGCGGCATACCGCCACTACCTAAACGGCGTGGCGACACCGGCCGCGCATCATATTCTTACCACCGCCACCTCTCTCGACCGAACGGTTAATCTAACGTGAATCCCAGGGCATGCCTCGATCCCCGGTAATGAGCGCGTTCATGCGCTGGCTCGAGAACTCTCTACCCGAGCCCCGGATGATCAGGCACCCAACTCCGCGCAGGAGGCCGCATCGGTCCTTTCTACATACCACCAAATCACCACATTCTACAAACACAAGCGCATGACACTGCCACCACCCCACAGCACGTTGTCACCCTTATCCAGTGCTACATGGCGACAATTGCAGACGGAATGTTTCATTTCCCCCTGCCGTCTCTCATGCCTTCACTCTGGCTTGCCCCCTCACAGCGACACCTGTGGAGAGCCAAAATCCTCACTTTTCCACTACCTGTGGGAATGTCCTTCCCCCCAGGCAGTGCCCCCATCCCATCTTTTCTTACTGGGAGGCTGCTTTGCGGACAGCTCTACCCGCCGGTCAGAAATGGCTGGTAGATCGGGCTCTATGTGAAGCAAAAGCCCGTGGACTCCTGGACTAGTTGGGGACCACCCTGAAAGACTTTTTTTATTAAATAAAGTTGTTTCCGTCCGTCCGTCCGTCCGTCCTGTGACATACGAGATCGCCCATGTAGATCCGCCACAATACTCGTCTATGCCACGCACCGAGATTCTTCATGTCGCCTGAATGAAGCCGTACTACCCCTGTAGTAGTTCGTCCTAGTGCGCACCGAGACTGTGCTTTTCGTGGGGGGGTAATGTGACATATATGCCCTGCATCGCTGGAAGTTGAAGATGACAACGATCAGCAACAGTGACACAGAAGAAGACAAAGTGTTAGCAACGATTGATATTAGAAGAAGGTCGACGCTGCTGTGTTTCTGTGTTTTGTGTGCTGTGCCAGCCTGGGCTAACCTTCGTCGACTAACCTTGCCACGTATCGATATCAATCTTTTAATTACTTTGTTTGAAGAAGCTCGAAAAATGAATAAAGCATTTTGTACCGAAAAGAACAAAGGAAACCAAGGTCAACGTGCATTGGATTACAAGAAAACTGCACCGGTTGACTCGACATGTCCGCAGGCTGGGACGGTCGAAGCGTTCCGTCGACTCTTCAAGGGCGGCCCAGTTTGAAAAAGTGAAAGAAGAACTTCGTCTGAACATCACCTTTGCAAAAGACGTGAATTTCGTGTCATACATCCAAATTTATTAAAATGTAACCGTCGCAAATTTCTGAAATCAATACTACCTCGTTCCGTAGCTTCTAGTATCTTAAACACAGATGATGCCGTCGCTACTGAGGGATTCGTAACAGCGAACGCATCTAACAATTGTATCCAATCTCAATTCACCACCGCTAACAACGGGATTCCTCTTTTCGCTACTTTTCCTCGCAACTCAACCACTGACATCTGGGCATGCAGGCGTGTAATCGTTAAACTCATCTTGAATTTAGAAACTAAAATTGTCCTGGTCCTGATGACATTAACATTTCTTTTACGCCATGCAGAATGGAGTACCAGATCACCTCACTATTATATTATATTTATAGCCTGAGTTGCTTTGGGACGTTAAACCCCACAAACCAACCAATCACTATTATATTTAGGAAATAATTATCAAGCGCACTGTTCCGACACCATGAAAGATCGCAAAGTTGTTCATTTCCGTAAATCAGGCAGAACGCGCAAAATATAGATCTGTATCGCTAACATTTCGCTCTTGTAAGCTTCTCGAAAAAATCACTTTTAATCATGGCATGGAGTGTTTTGGAGCTAACAATGTCTTGGCCGACTTTGGCAAGCCTTTCGATGTAGCATCAGCACCACTTCACAATAATCGAATTCACTCATGATGCCACTGACTCTCTTGACCTCGGTGACCAGAATGACACTATATTTGTTGACCCATAAGAAAAGGGTTTGACAAAGTTCCTGCCAATAAACTTCTACAAAAACGCAATGCCTTATTATCCACTGCAGCCATCGTGAACTGGATTGCCAGGTTTCTTTCTTTTTGATCGCAGTATGTATGTTGCCACTTCTACAGAGGATGTGCCGTCACGTGCTCTGCAAGGGTCTGTTTTAGGACACCTTATCTTCCTACTGTACATAAATGACACGCATTCTCACATATATACTAAAAGTCGTTTCTCTGCTGACCACTGCGTGCTGTTCCATGCAATCACCTCTATTCACAATTAAAACGTTTTAAATTATTGGTTTACCAGCTTCTCTCAGTGGTGTAACACGTGGCAGATGAAAAGTGGTTTAACCAAAGCGGTTTTCATGCCTTTTTAGCCAATCCTTGTCTACTTCCCTTTTTCCATATTCGTTTGATGGCTTGCCGTTAAGTAAAGTAACTGAATATAAATATTTCATGCTGCTTTCCTCTTTAAATAAGCCTTGGTCAAAGCACATAAATCTAACATGCAGCAAATCACTTTAGAGACATTGGTATCTGCGGTGCACATCATGTGCAGCACCACGTCATACAAAGCTTCACCTTACAAACCGCTAACCCGACTTCTTATCGAATACGGCTGAGCTGTCTGGAATCCATGTGCGAGGAAGTTGCATTTGCACAAAAGACGGCAATTCGCGTTATGTATACTGTGGCTAAGAAAGATAATTATTGCCATCCTCTAATCTCAGCGTATTATCTCTAACCCCACTTTCAACATTGTGGTGCACCAAGTAGCTTAAGAATATCCACACACGCGCATTAACTCGCAGCGCCTTATGTTAAGGGGGACCTATGTTAGTTTTTTTAGACTATTATCAACTTGGGGGTGCCATCACAGTATAAACATTTCTCTACTTTGCGCACACACTGACACATAAAAACTGCTTCGTCCCGCATACTATCAAAAGCTGGAACTCCTTTCTCCAATTATTTGTTCATTGGCATTTCCGCGATTTTTGACTGCCACTCTATGCCACGTACAGTTATGCTTTGTTCACCTGTATATTGTATGTTCCTCTTCATTTCTTTGCTATATATTCTGTTTATTTTACACGTGCACTCCAGGAATGCCGTAAAGTTGCGCGTGGCGTCGACGTGTATTGCAAGTCTACACGCCCCGACTTTACTCGTCCCGACTGGAAAATGCTGTCCTTGACATTCTTCACGCAATCAGCGGACGTATACGGCAGGTATTATGCATCAATTCTACTTTATATATGTATATGGAAGGCACCACCTTCAGAAATCAGATCCGCGGGCCATGGTTTCGCCCGAGGAGTGACAGATCCAGGCTCTTTTAAAAATACCGGTTTATTCCGGCCAAACGAAAAAGCATTCATTAAAAAGAAAACATCGGGCGCTACGGCGCTGGAAACATGCTGTTTATGCGCGCGACAATAGAACACCGAAGATAAAGGATGCCCAGGGTCAAGGCTTTACCGCGGCGAGACAAAACACACTGCGGAGCGAATAGGGCGAGCAATAGGGCCAAAGCGTGAACGGCGGCACAAGAAACATTGCTCCTCGCGTGGCAGAAACTCACGCAAATACTCCTAAGACATTTCTGCAGGCTCTGCTTCTGCCTTCTCGCAGATCTTCGTACTGTCGCCGTGCACATTCCGCTAGTCCTTGACGCACGCTGGCCGCTCATGCACGCTGGCCGCCCATGCACGCTTATTCTCCCGCCGGGCAAAACGGCCGCCAGCCTTACTCATAGTAAAACATACATACGTAAGTAGTATGTTTCTCTATGCCTTACTTGCGACGCGCTTATCTACCTCCGTTTTCCCGTTGATAACATTTCGCCCCCATGATTGCCAGCTCGATCATGACCACTCGCGCTGTCCAGGCAAACACCAATGCAAACAGAAAAAAAAACGGGCGGGGTTTCAAACTATAAATGGGGCCGCAGCGTGAAGCACAATCCCATATATCTCCAATTAGCCCGGTTCTGTGCTAGCTGCATCGACGTGACCCCTGCGAACTTCGGAACCTCATGCGCCCACCTAATTTTCTGCCCCCCCCCCCCCCCCCGCTAGGCTTTCCTTCCCTTGGAATCCAGTTTATTACCCTAAGCGACCATCGGTTATCCTCTCTTCGCACTACATGTCCTGGCCATGCCCATTTTTTCTTCTTGATTTCCACTAAAATGTCAGTAACTTGAGGTATTTCTCTGACCCCCAGTAATGTTCTCTTCTGTGTTTGGGTGTCCGCTCGTGGATGAGAGCGGCTTCCAAGAAGGTACTCAGCATACTCAGCAGACGGTGCCGTTCAAGATAGCACAACAGGCGTGTATTTGGTTGCCTTGGACATATTACAACACACACACAAAAGACTAACTGTTAAACAGTACGCCGCAACGTACTAGTAGTACCGCGCACGGTACACTCACGGCTCGCAAGCCGTTAAAAATCGGGCCAGGCGCGCACGACTGCCCGTAAATACGCGGAGCCCTCGGGCGACCGCGGGAGCTTCAAACCACGCGACTGCTCACAGACGCGGCTCCGTTCACACTAGAGTTGCCCCCCCTCCCCCCCCCCCCCCCCGCCGGAGCGTAGCCCCCCGACGCGCAGCGCTCCCTCTCTCTGTTTTACGAGCCGTGTCACTCGTGTACGCTTTACTTTCACGCGGCAGCCAGCCGAGATCATCGCCTCTCCCCGCGGGGGCATTGCCCGCCGTTAGCAAATCTTAGTCTGGCGGTCTCTTCCGAGAAGTTCCGCTCTTTGCAGACACATGCGAAACCGGAGAGCGATGCATTCCTACCGTCCCGGTGCTCTGTCTCCGGAGAAACACGGCTGTTGTATATGGGCTTCGAGTGCGCGCATCGGGGCCCGCCCGGCGAGGGGAGAATCTCCCATTGCCGAGGTGCCGACATCACTACACCCCCTCTGCACGCTTCCTATCTCTTAATGTTACCCCCACAATTTTTCGTTCCATAGCCTACTGCTTTGTCCTCAACTTAAGTAGAAACCTCTTGGTTAGCCTCCACGTTTCAGCCCCGTAGTTGAGTACAGGTAAGATGCAACTGTTGTATACTTTCCTCTTGAGCGATACTGGTAAGCTGCTAGTCATAATCTGCGAGTGCTTGGCAAATGCGCTCCGTCCCAATCTTCTTGTGATTTCCTTTTCATGGTCTGGATCTGCGGTTACTATTGTCCTAAGTAGACATATTCGCCTACTACTTCCAGTGCTTCGCTACCTAACGTAAACTGCTGTTCCTCCCGAGGCTGTTGAACATTACCTTAGCCTTCTGCATATCGATTTTCAAGCCTACCTTTCTACTTTTCCTGTTTAGGTCACCAATCATTTTTTGCAGTTCGATACACCTGCAGCTTGGTGATATTGTAAAATGATCCAGAAGCCTTCATGTGCCTGTAAATACACAAAATTCAGTGAGATGAGCAATTCAGAACACAAAGCATCTCCTGAGTTACTTAGCAAGACAATGTCATCAGCAAAACGCAGATTATTGAGGTATTCTCCATCTACCCTTATCCCTAACTGCTCCCATTCCAAGTCCCTGAATACCTCCTCTAAGCAAGCTGTGAATAGTACTGAGGAGATCGTGTCTCCTTGCCTAACACTTTTCTTTATGGGAATTTTGTTAATTTCTTTATGCAGAACTATGGTTGCTGTGCAGCCAGTATATATATCTTCCAGGACTTTCTCGTACGGCTCGTCTACCCCCTGATTTCGCAATGCCTGCATAACCGCCGAGGTTTCTACTGAGTCAAATGGCTTTTCGTAATGAATGAATGCAATGTATAAAGGCTGGTTATATTCCGACCATTTTTATATCACCTGGTTAATGGTGTAAATATTCTTATAATCTGATAATAATACAGCAGAAGAGCAAAAATATATCAGCAGCCTTCCATCTTGTGAATGACAACCACCGAGGTGGCGCAGTGGCTAAGGCGTGATGCTACTGCGTTGGGAGGTTTCACGGGCTAATTACCCGGCCTCGGTGGCTGCTATCCCGGTTGGAGGAGGGGTGGTACAAAAGCGCCCGTGTGCTATATTGGTGCACGTAAAGCGAACACATCCGTGGGACTCCACTACGGGAAATATGTCACCGAAGTGAGCGCAGCGGCTTTGGCGTTGCGCGGCTGCGCTAGGCAGATGCACGGGCTAAAACCCCGGCTTTGGAGGCTGTAATCTACGTTGAAGAATGGGTACAAAAACGACCGTGTGCCATATTGGTACTCGTAAAGCAAACATATCTGTGGCACTCCACTGGCACAGGGGTGTGGGAAAAGATTTTTTTATCCATGCACGGGCATCACGTTTTGCTGCCCCTTGCCACTAATAATAGTGACATGGACACCGCTGGGCAGCTGACATTTCAGCTGTTCGCATCATCAAGCCGATCGCCACTGCGAGGTGTTGTTTTCTATGTGGTCTCTGCTGATAAATATTCATTACTGCAACAGCTCCACCGAACCCCACTCAATATATGAATTAACGTTCACAAGTCGGGCACATATATACACACAAGTGCACGTAACAGCGAGTATCTAGAGTCTAGATGTGATGTGAGTGTTGTAGGAAAACTAATAGACGACGTGCAACCTCCTTTTTACAAAACCGGTTTCCGCGCTAATGAACAATGTTCGGAAGTTAATTATGATGGAATCCTTTTTGGCTTGAGGGAAGCGGACAACACACTCCTCACCGCACTTTACTCTGATACAAAGCACATGTGGAACGCTAGCGGAACTAGATGTTGCGAGCGGCTTAATTGGGTTCTTTTCAGGCTTGTGGTCACGCGCGGCTTGATAGGGCGAACTCCAAAACGAATTAAAATACTTGAAGACTGCTTCTCTGAAGAGCATATTAGTGTTTTGAGCAATTCTTCATGATTGATGTCCTGGGAGCGCTTTGCGGCTAGGCTTTCCGCCACCTCGTAGCCTATGACACTTGTATGAGGGTATCCATTGAAAACGCATTGAAAGCCTTTTGCTATGCACATTATGCACTAAGTGCAGATAGTATTGGACCACTCATGAATAGGTAACCCACACCGTAATCTTTGAAGGAAGGGCAGATTTAGAAACCGCCAGGATCACAACAGTTTGAGCCACATGTGACCGTAGCTTCCTTAAAGCAGTCTTAATGGCAACGCTTTCGGCCGTTGTTTCGGTGCGTTTCCGCACTTCGCAGTAGTCCCCCACAAGCTTCCGTTTGCTGCACTATCCTCAACTTGTGCATTCTTCAAACATCATTATAACAGCCTCCATGCTAGCCATCATCCAGAATCTTTCCGTGGCAGCCTCATTCCGGTAGCACATTTTTTTTAACGCGATAGCGATATAGGCCCCGTTCACCAGAAATCCGGCGTTGACTCGGGCATTTGCGTTGTAAGCAAAACATTACGAGCATGGCGCTGGCAACTGAAATTGCCGCGCGCTTACTGGGCAAAGGGTCAACTGATGTTACGTTTGGCAGGAGCTGCCAATTCGGGCCTTTCCTTGCATGTATGGGAGGGTGATATATCCAAATATCCAAATATATAGAGAAGGCCCCATAACTGCGTTTTTAAGACACAATTACACTAGTACAGACACGCAATTCGGGCTGGTTTTGAGCGTAAGGCTGTACATTTGACGTTTTCTGAGCGGCCGCCGGGTCAGAGGCAGCGCGCTCCCGACTGTGAGCCGGCTGGTGTGACGTCACATTTACCCTCAGCAACGTGATGGCACCGCAGCCCCGCCGCCGCCACCCCCGCACATGAAGTTGATTGAACGGCTACGCTCAGTGTCGGCGCGCGTGTCGGTTACCGCGTGTCGCACCGTGCACAATGATGCGGAGTGTGGAATGCTACAGAAGAAGGAGGTCGACGGGGACGCGTACGGAGGGCGCGTATTGCGAACAATTTTGTTTGCGCGCTGGGAAAGAAGGATGAATTGTGTGCAGCGTGGTTTAAGGTTTCGCGCCGAGGCCGATGTCCCGTAGGAACACAAGCGGCAGGTTCAGGCCGCGTTGCACTTTATAAGAAAAAAAAAGAAAGAAGAGGCACGGCCGTCCGTGCGCTTCATGAGTGCCGCGGAGGAAGAGACATGAGGGAGGCAGGTGAAAGTGACGTGATATCCGGTTTTGTCAGAGCTTTCACAGGAGGCCGCTAGGTGCGGCGATGTCAGAAACAATGGTTGAAATACTTTCTTTGCGCTCATTTCTGTTCATAAAGTTTGTTATTTTGGCCAATCTCAGTGCGATAGCTACCGCCTGCATGCGCTAGAAATCTCGGCTACAAATGTCCCCTATAAATTTGTTCACTCTAGCTACACATCCCAAGCTACTGTTCGACCTGTCCGCGAATACCAGGATGCCATAAAGACGAAACAAAGTAGAGGACATGAAGAACGGGAGACACGTGTATGGCATGGCAACGAAGCTGCCCAATATTTAGCAGCATCTTTCGATCTCGACCACCATGCGGTCTCCTCACGTGCAGAGAGTACCTCGCCACGTCACCTGTCCACTATGGCTACCACCTTCCAGATCCATGCTCGTGATACACATTTGGGCTGCGAGATTTCAAAGAGAAGGTCGGGGGGGGGGGGGGTGCAAGCCTCCCGCGGTGTGTTACATGTAATCCCTCCAAAAGGAGAAAAAGCAGACCCATGTATGTCAAACAGTTTCAAGGAGGTTAAGATCGATTGTAGAGTAGCGTTTCCGAAAACCTGCTTGATTCTTCGCTTGATTGCAGTCTAAGGTTGCCTTGATTCTATTAGCGATTGCCTTCGATTACCTTAGTAAATACCTTATACGTAACCGACAGTAAGCTGAGTCTGTAATGTTTAAGGTCCTTAGCGTCCCCTTTCGTATGAATGAGGATAATGTTTTCGTTATTCCATGGTTCCGGTACAGTCTATTACACCAGGCACTGCGTATACAGGGTGGCCAGCGTTTCTAGCACGATATCCCGCCCGTCCTTCAACAAATCAATAGTTATCTGATCCTCTCCAGCTGCTCTCCTCCTTTTCATAGTTTCTATTGCTTTCTTAACCTCGTTCTCTGTCACTGGTGGAACGTCTGACTGTTTTTGCCTACCGCCAATCTCATTACGGTCCTGACTACTTTGGCTACTATAGAGATCAGTATAAAACTCCTCAGCTGCTTTGACTATCTTGTCCATATTCGTGATGACGTTGCCCGCCTTGTCCCTTAGCGCATACATCTGATTTTTGCTTGCCCAATTTCTTCTTCACCGCTTTAAGACTTCCCCGTTCTTTACAGCATGCTCAATTTTCTCCACGTTATACTTCCTTATATCGGTCACTTTTCGCTTATTGGTTAGATTTGATATCTCTGCCAATTCTATCTGGTCTGTTGGATTTGAAGCTTGCATACTCTGGCATTTCGTAATCAAATCTTTCGTCAAATGTTCTCCCGTTTGCTGAAGAGGGCATTCATGATTTTTAAGTTATTGCACTCTGCAAACTCAACTAGTAACTCCCCTCTGTTATTCCTAGAACCAATGCCACAGTCACCTGCTGCCTGGTCTCCCGCCTACTTTTTCCCTACCTTAGCATTAAAGTCGCCCTTTAGTATTGTATACTGCGTCTTTACTTTCCTCATTGCCGATGCTATATATATATATATATATATATATATATATATATATATGGAAAGAAGAAAGAAGAGAAAATCAGAGACGTCGCGTGCCGAAGACGATAAAGAAATGAAGACGCCAAAGCGGACGAAGCTCGAGCTGTCGCTGTGAACGCTGGCTTCGTAGCTGCTACGTAGGATAAATATATTGCTGTGCGAACCATTTAAACCGCTTCATAAAGCGCAACTGGACTTGACTCCGTCTTTTAACTTTCTATCTCCTGCAGCCCATTCCCCCTTTCTCAACTTATGCCTTGTGGCAAACATTTCGAAAAAAAAAAAAAAACACCCGCTTTATTACACTTGATGGAGGTGTCACCTGTTTCCAACTTGGAGCTCCGCAGTCGCACCTTGCGCGGCTCTACCATCATGACAGACGCCACGACCCAGTCTGGCCCGCGTGTTCCCAGCGCTATCATCTGTTCGGGACCAGGGCGGCAGCGTGACCCACCCACATTCACCGGCACGGACGACACCGGCGTCAAGGACTGACTGACTTCATACGAGCGTGTGAGTGCTTACAATAAGTGGGATGGCCAGGTTGAGCTCAGGCAACGTCATCTTGTATTTAAGTGATGTCGCCAGCTTGTGGTTCCGAAACCACGAAGCCGATATTTCAACCTGAGCAGCACTCAAAACTAGTCTCAAGGAGGTTTTCGGCTGCTCCGCTATTCGGAAACTTTGCGCCCAACAACGGTTGGGTTCTCGCGTCCAAGAGAGAGCCGAAAATTTCACAACCTACATTGATATATATATTGAGGATATACCTATATTCGCGCTGAAAGGTATTTGCCGCCGACATGGTGTACAGAATCGGCTTCGCGTTTGGAGAATGTTTTTGCTCGGCGGCCATCGTGCGAAGACTCGGCCACCGATAGTCGGCGGACGGGTTTGGTCGGCGTCCCCGGCATCAAACCTGTCACACTGAGAAGACATCTGGTTTTCGGTCGTGATGGTGTCGTTGTCGTCCTAGTGTGATAGCTTGGTCTGCCGACAAGTTGGCCGACCGTCAGTGTCGTCGTCGGTAGGTGCCGGCGTTATGTCATGCTTGTATGACAGGCCAGGTCCTTTAGAACGTATATAAAATTAGCCTCTACTACAATCAGCACAATCTTAAAAACTAGCTTTTGCTTTTTGATAGTCTCCTTGTAGTGCAAATTTTATCCGCTCCGGGAGGGCAACAGTATAAAAGGACCGCTTCCACGGAGGAAATAGCAAATGAACTCTGCGAATGGAGGAATTGTGCTCAAGAATTATAATCTAGGTATATAAGCATCGGAAGGTATCACATACCACTTTGAGGAACCGATGTTCACGCAAGCAGTTAATGTTCCGTGTCTTCGCAAGCATGCAGTCACACAGCTCATCAAAAGACACATCGAACATGACTGAGAAATCTAGTTTGCTTTGTGTCTCGTGTCCGTGCTCGAGACATGTTCTTCAATATTGACCCAACTGAACAGGTAAGGGAAAGCGACCTAATTCGGGTGTCAGCGCACGCAAGGAACCCAGGCAACGGCAACGAGGCAGCCAACACCTACACCTGAGTAGAAGCCAGCAGAGCTGTGGATATCGCCCTGTAGCCCTTCGGAGAGCCGCTCACCGACTTAGCAAGAGAACATACCCACCATCACACAGCTGACCATCCGGAGAGCAACAGGTGGTGTAGAGAAATCATCAAACTAATACATTTCCTAACCCATACTGTTCTTACAGATTCCTTAATTCAGAAAAAATTACTTGTCCCTTCTGTGGTGAAATTCTATCATTAAACCGTATAATTTGGTATCATTGTGCACATTTACCTCTCAGGAAACTCATGCTTGATTCCTCCCTTGACACGTGGAATAAAGTAAATGCCAGCGATGACCCGGAAATTCAATTCCGATGCGTGGCATAAGCATGTGTCTCCTGGGATCGTCGTGACCTCGGAGGGACATGCTTACCAACTCCCCAGCAATTTCCTTTTCTTACAATAATAAACCTGCATTTCCTCGATTCCGTCCTTACTCCCTATGGTCAATGCATCAACCAGTTTCTTTTCTGATATTTGTATTTTTTTTTATTCTTCCCTTCTTACCACTTTCAATCTCTTGCTGTTTTCAAATACCGCTGTTTTGGTTTGCGTTTGGATTGCTTTTCATGCGTATACACGATCTTTTTATATATGTTCCTTTCCATTACTTGCACTACCGCCCTCATTCGTAATATTTACTTTCCTCCAATTTTTCATTGACACAGCATTTAAAATTTGTCGGCCGCCGTGTTACCTGGCGAAATCCTTTTAATAGCAACCGGGATTTTTTTTTTAACGAAATAAGCGATCTTTCGCTCCTTTTATGCCCTCGGCATTCATTCATAAATAAGCTTTCTTTTGATAACGCTGGACAACTGCCCTAAGTATATTCAAGCTTTCGCTCTATTCAAGCTTTCACTTTGAAGAACAATCTTTCTTCAGAACTTTTTCAGTATGCGTTGGAGAAGAGTTGGTTCCAAGAGGGCTGACGCTGGAACGTAGAAATGAAGAAATGCACCTTCCAAATCATCAACAATGTTTTCTCACCCATCACGAATTTACAATTTGAGTTAATTTTATGATTAGATAAAGGTCACCATCAGGTATTCAGGGGCATATGTAAAACTGCTATGTATTTACGAAAACCACTGACGTGGCCCATGTTGAAGTTGCCTGAGAAGCCGAGCCGTCATGAGCCGTAGCGCATAAAAAATGTCACGTGACGTTATAGTAAGCAGATCACGCACTCACGCCGTCTCTGCACATAATTTCGGATCATGCTCTTTTAATTTTGTTCGTATAGTTTCTCTTCGTTGGCCGTGACAACAGAATGGCGGTGAACAAACTACGCTCTGCTGTCTCGCATCCGCAGCGGCATGCGAACGGGCATGTATCCGCAGCGTTTCCCAAAGAACGTGATGCACCGTACGGATGGCGCCGTTAGCAATGCTGTACGGTATGATAACGCCACGGCTTACATCGAGACAAGGACGAGTTCGGGACACAAAAGAAGGAGAAAGTGTAGCAGCGGCATCTTACGCAAAACGGGCGCTGTGCTTGGCCGTGGCTTCGTTTGCCTTCTCGCGAGGCGCTCTTGTGACCGAGATGCTCGTCACGTCAGGCGCAGCGTGTCTCCGCACCTTTTGTTATCGTTTTGTTCGACGTGTAAGCCTCAAAGCAACTCCGAGGCGGTAGGCTTTCTTTATGGAAGGACGAGATATTGCCAAGAGTTTCGGCAAATAAATACTAGGCGGTGTGCTGCTGCTACGCCCTGTGCATCGCTGATTCTCGCCTGTAGTTCGCGGCTCATACCGCTCTTACAGGATAAAATAACAATAAGAGAGGAGCTAGAAATGAATGCATTTTCTGGGCAAGGCCACCATCAGTCGTCATGATGCCCCTTCTGTTGCCATGTTGCTTCGGTTGCTACCATGGAGGGGTGCTTGTCCATTTTTGTTGATTTCTGCAGAAAGCAAAAGAAATCTCTTTAAAAGTTTGCTGTGAACTTGCACTTCAACTTTTTTTTCGAAATCTTTTTCGCCAATTATCAAACCTTCTAAGGTACACGAAGGTAAAGTGGACAGGAGAAGTTGTCTGTTCGTGACATGTTTGGTGCTGTGACCGATCTTTGGCACTTAATTTCTAAACACGTGAGAAATCTAGCAGCAAGGTCAGATATCCAGGCGAACCGGAATTGTCCCGCCGCGGCGTCTCAGTGGTTGCGGCATCGACTGCTAAATCCAACAAAGCGGCATCGAGTACATTGCATGGAGGCCGCTTTTCAATGGATGCGCCCGTGTACTATGCAATGAGTGCACATTAAAAAGCCCCTGGTGGTGGAAATTTCCGAATCCCTCCACTACGGCATCTCTGAAGCGTGATTCCGTTCTCTAAACGGTAGGGTCCTCTGAGCAGCGTCACCTGGCAACAAATAGCGGAAATATTCTAAAAACGAATAAGAGTGCATTTAAATGCTGCCTTACTTGTTGCTTCAGTGGCGCAACAGACTTACACTACTTACCTGAGCACTGAGCAACTAAAACATCTGTTTGAATCCTGTCAATACATTAAAATTTTTTTTTTTTAACGATCACATTGTTAACGTAAGCTACCAAGATCTTTTGTAGGGTCTGTTCCACTTTAGGTTGCATATGTGTCGTTTTTAATTCTTAGCAGCTGCAAAACCAGCCGCGAAAAGAGCCACGAGGTGGCGGCATGACAACGGTAACTCTATTCAATTACGTTCACCGTAATCGTTTCTTGCCTTCAGTGAGTATATGTTATTTTTAGGTTGCGTTCAGAGACACCTCTCTGTAACAATCGCCGTTTACCCCGCTGAGAGACAACCAGTGAGGAGAAAGAAGTTGCAGGACCCTACCGTTGAGGAGATGGAATTACGCATCTCTGATAGCTGAGGCGCTTTGGTACGCGAAACTCCATGGAAAAAACGAAAAACCGAACTAGAAAGAAGTATCCTGAACATAAGGGTATACTTGTACATTAACTCGTCTCTGCTGCTTTCGTTCCTCGGGGTACGTATGGTGCGTCGCGCATATATATTTAATTTTTTTTTGTGGAACAGCTGTTTGTAGAGAGAATATTAAGCACTGTCAAAGTTGACTGCTTGCACACAGACCAGAAAAATAATGGTCATTGTAATGTCGGGGGCTAGAAGTGAAAGCGACGCCAATGGGCTCTCGTTAGAGGGAGGCCACCTAGTAATTGCAATGGGTGGCCCCTTAAGGAGCGCTTCCGTACCCTCCCTGAATATAAAAAAAATGTTTTCATCATCATCCTCATTCGTATCTTTGGCTGCTGCGAGGGAAAAAGTCTTTTCAGTTCCTAAGCGGATCCATCTTAATCTTCATATCGTTCAAGGCTTCGAGTTAATCTTTCTCCAAACGATGGAACTGTTACCCTGTTATCCTCAACAATCAGCCATTTCCGGCGCAGTCAAGAAAACATGTAACCGCTGACGTGGGCATCTCTGCTTAATAAAGCCTCAGAACACTTGAAATCCTACTTACGTCCGTGGTTGGAACCATAGCCACGGACATCAGAAAATTTACTGCTTTTATTTCTGCACGCAATATTGTCGCATTGTGACATTCAAGCGCCCAGCATCTGGGTGTCTGCCCTCCCTTGTCCACTCCTTTTGGTCCATCTATCCGTTAATATATAGAGGCGATCATGAACAATGGCTAGCTTATCCCAGCTCAGCGGCAGCAGTCATCTTGAGCACAGGGAAAATTTGACAGTCTGACGAAAACTTTTGATGAGCAGAAAGGTTTAGGTGAAAGAAATAAATCGAGATTGAAGTTTGAGTTTTAGGTTTTCACATTTTAAAGCCTACGCTTCCTTCTGCAACCCTTACGTAGTATTGGGGAGCATATATTAAAGACTCCATGACAACTTAAGCAAGCGCTACGCTCTTGCTGCCTGCGTCATCATATACACGTTGCGAAATTTATGGAAATTACTTTTTTTAATGTTCTGAATGGTTCTCAGTGATGCTTAATATTTTTGACTCATTTACCGCCTTTAATTTCGCAAAGTGCTTTTTACATGTATTTTTGATGGTAAATAAAAAGGCGTGTTGCGCACAAAAAGACACGAGCCAGATGGGAACTCAACAAGTACGGACTCGCGACGGACTTTACATGAAAAATAACGCCTATTTTAGATTTTCAGATTGTCATATCACACACTATGTGCAGTTCAAAAGCTTTCCTTCATTCTGTTACAGTTTGAATGATAGGTTACGTACACAATATTTACCCTTCTTTCTTATACACAAACCCTCGGCCAACTCACATGCCACCTGGTTACGGCTCCTCCTCAAAACTTTGGTATCAGCCGGCAAAGGCGGACATGACTTATTACGTGCAGCATCCGGACATGCACCACAGGGCAGGAGTAAATTAGACCTAGTTCTTGATCTCAATGAAAACAGGTGTTCTCTTGAACGCTCATTCAAACATCGGCCCGTCTGATCGATGTATACCCTGCCACAGGTGAGGGTGATCTCGTATACAACACCCGTCAGGCCCCTGACGCCTTACTCTTCTTTCTGCGAACATGATTCAAGGACACAGCGAGGCGAACTTCCTTGGGGCGGATAAAACAACCGGCATACTCTAGCATTTTGCCCCGTTTATCAGGCTGTAGGAAATCCTGTACCCATACAGCAGAATTGCTGGCCTCTTTTCCTTGGAAAGGCCACCATACCGGCGCATCCTATCTGAGTTTGCGCAGTTGCTTCTCTGCCCTTGCTACAGTGACCACAGCAGAAAAACCAGCCTTCGTCATCCTAATTACCTGGTCATTAAGGCTCTCATGTACCAGGTATGCTCAAGACTTGGACAAGGCCTCCTGCAAGTAATAGGTTCCGGCGGCTTGTTTTACAGTCTTTGAATGTGCTGACCCGAAAGGCAACAAGAAGTTTCCCTTTGTTTTACGGTCCGATGGCTCGTTTTATAGTCTTGGAACGTGCTGACCCTATCGGATCAGCACATTCCAAGACTGTAAAACCAGCCATCAGAATGCGCTGAATACAGGGCAGGGCGCCTCGGACAAGCCTTGCGCACACCTGGTATATGAGAGCCTTAATAACCATGCCACTAAGACGACGAAGGCTGGTTTTCCTGTTGCGGTCATTGATACAGTGGCAGAGAAGTTTAGGCGCAAACTAAAAGATACGTCGTGTCAGGACAGTGGCCGTTCTAAGGAAATGAGGCCAGCGGTTCTACCGTATGAGCACAAAATTTCCCACAACCCAAGAATGTGGCAAAATGCTACGGTTTCCCGGTTGGTTATTTCGCCTGCCTTTGCTGGCAGATACCAACTTTTGAGGAGGACCCATAAACAGGTGGCACGTGAGCTGGATGTGGGTTTCTTTTTAAAAAGTAGAGTAAATATATTATAAGTGACCGATCAAACAAACTATCAGAATGAAGGCAGATTTTTTGGACTGTGCTTAGTGTGTGATATGGCTGTTTGGAGCTTAAAAAGGTGCTTCGTTTTTCAAATAAACTCCATCGCATGCTGAGTTCACATCTTGCCCGAGTATTTTAGAATGCAGTACCCCCTTTTATTGGCCATGACTGACCGACTAGCCCAACAACGCAAGCTCTTATTCCTTTTGCTGATTCCTGATTGGTCGCCTTTGGTTTGCACGTCATGCTTTGTCATGTGCAGCGTCATTTGCCATGTGCAGTGTCATGTGCAGCGTATTTACTGCCGGTCATGTAGGGTTGCAGCACCTTATAACCTTTATCTCCTATGTTCATCGTATACACGCGCATACACACATTACCTACCGTGACTTCAAACGGAGCTTTCGCCTCCATGGAACTAAAATAAAACGAAAGAAAGCCTGGTGTAGGAAATTAACGCTTAACGGAAACGTTGCAGTACAGGGACTGGGCGTTGTCGCCTTTCGTGTGCCTTGTGTTAAGACTGTCTTGCAAAAGCACACACACAAAAAAAATTGCCTTTTCTACGGACGTTAGCCTACTCTCATCTAGGCTTTTGGGAGTGTGAAATTGCACATGCATTGCTAACCGCTGCCAAATGATGCAGACTTACACACATTATTACGCACGATTATGCCGCATAACTCGAATAGGGATGCAAGAAAGGATAAAAACACTTCCTCAACTATGCATAAAGGTTGGTTTAATTTCAACGGGAACCGGCGCTTTGAGTGTGGCGGTGATCATTAGGGAATAATTGCTTGTTGATAAAAAAAAAATGTCACTGCGACGTAAACGTAATAAAAGAAAACAAAGATAAAGCCTATTGCCACAGTAAAGGAATCACATTTTAGTAATGTGTTATAACGTAATGACCCAGACACAATTAATTTTATTCAAACATCAGGCTCCTCAAAATTATGAAAAGTGCAGTGAGAAGACGCAACACAAGCGATAATTACCGAACGAGCGGTGAGAGATAAGAAACGCGTTTTAAAATAACGTGCGTGAAATCAGAGCGCCCGCTCATTTATATGTTGTCTTGAACGACCCTACCCCCGCCCCCCCCCCCCCCCCCCCCCCCAAAAAAAAAAAAGGATAAACTGACGTGGCAATTAAAACTCATGTCTCGGTCCTTATCAGAATAAGACCCTCCATATGACTCTAAAACACCCGCTTGTACGTCTTTTTCATCTTTTACTACGGCCATGGATTCTCGCCGGTTTCGGTTACAGGACCCGCTATCGAACGCGCGGTGTTTATTTGGTATACGATGACGCCCTTGTAGGCGTACTAACGTTTTTATTACTTGTGCATGTAGTCTGCACTTCGATAATTATAGAAAGGAAACACGCCCTGTCATTTTGTTGCGATAAGTCCTCTTGAAGCAGACCATCGACCATATGTGTCACTAGCAGCTTCGAGTGAGATCGCGAATGTGTTGGCAGGTCCGCGATATATAAGAAATCTTTTTTGTTTTTAATTTAGGGGTTGCAGATATATATTGACGAGTTCACCTACTTTGCTTGCAATACAGTATTTTGAAACGTATCGAAGATATTTTATCTGCAGCTCTTTACGGTTAAGGAAGCAGTAATTGTTGAATCGTATTTTATCGTGCAGATGCATTCGATGCATTTCTTATACCCCTGTTACTACTTATCGGCACCCAAGGGCCAATATAGAGGGGCAGAATCTGCCGCAACACTCACTTAGCAGCTGCGATTTGCGTTGAAATGAGTATTATCATCTTTTACTCCGCATCGCAGTGGCCCAATGGTTAAAGCTCCCAACTCCTGATCCTTAGGACGCGTGATCTATCCCGGCCGCGGCGGACGCGTTCCGACAGAGGCAAAAATTAAAGCTCCCGTCTGTTGTGCGATGTTATTGCATCTTAAATAACCTCTTGCGACCAGTTTCGACATTCGCTACTCAGTGCGTCGTAACTGATGTCGCTTTGCGACGTTTATTTCTATATATAATTTTTAATCATCTTCTACCACTTCAGGTTGGTTGAATTTTTCTTACCTTTCGATAAAGAGCTTAATGGGGGACTAAATTCTGTGTACTGCTTTTCCGCTGCTTAGTAGCTCGTTGTGGCTTCTTGCTCGGGTTTGTGTGTTGAGTAATGCCAATCCCCCCAAAGCATCCAAAAAAACTAGAACCTTTGTAATTTATTTTCAGTTAACGTTAGAATACTTGGTGTGCAACCACGTTATTGAAAAAAAACGCAGTCCCGATGAAATCATCTCTCTAACGAAACTTGAATTTTTATATCATAACTCAACAATCATAAAGAAGGATAGAAAATTGGGCGAGTTGGCATCGATTCATATTGGAAGGGCACAGCGCAACAAGACATTTCGTCTCGTGTCTTGTTGAGCTGTGCCCTTCCAATGTGAATCAACAATCCTTTTTTTATTTTGGCGTCCATATTACTTCCATAGTAATTTGGTCGACCGCTCCACCACTGCTTCTGAAAATAACATTGAAAGCAACTAATCTTATTTCTGTATCAATTCGTATCAAGTTGCACAAAACAGGGCAACCGTTCTTTCTCGTTTCATTTTAACCAGTCAATCTGATGGTGTTTCGCGGCTGCTTTGTATACAGGGGCATAGAGATCATTTCTTTAATTGACTCCTCATATTCTTGCGAATCGTAACGCCCCAAAAGACAGCAAAAACATTAGCAGTGCACGATAGAAACAACTGTGCAACCATGATCGCGGGGAACGCCCTGATTTTTGCGGCCGGCTTCTCCCAGATTTTTCAGAACGCTCAGTTGAAGCCATCTACTTCCTTTTCAAGAACAAGGTGCAAGAAGTAACACATTATTTTGTTCGTACTATCATTGTCGCTGAAAGCCACTCTAAGGATTGTTCAACAGGAAGATGAAGCGCTTAAAGTAGAAATGTAAATGCTTTTTAGATTAACGAAACGTTCGAACAGAACTTGCACATGAGAACGATAGTATTCTGCCAAAAAAGCATTCTGATCGTTATCTTATAACATCTTATAAAAAAAAGAACTATTTGTTCATCTTCCACATCAGCTTTAGCTTTAGTGTTCTGCATAAACTATCGTAAGTTGTGGAAATACATACATCATACACGCTTCAAGCCTATGCGTTATATGATGATGACAATAACCGTATTCCTTAACCAGTATTCCTTAACCAGTATTTTCTGCTCAGTTTGCAGTAAAACCTAACGGCTAATCAGCGGATTTCTGAGGTTTTCACCACAAATTCATACCCGCTATGTTTTGTATTAATCGCTTCATAAAACTCATTGAGGGATTAAAGGCTTACTTTTATTTTTCTATCGCTGGACCTAAATGCAAAAGAGGCTAGAGAAAATATAAAGCCACTTGTCACCACAATTCGCGCCATCTTCTTCAGCTATTCATAGCAGCATGTGTACTGCCACAAAATAAGTCGGAAAGGTCATGCCAGTCCCTCAAAAAGGTTCATTTTTTGTCATTTTAGGATTACCATTAATTTCTCTCACAAGCGTCTATTGGAAACTAATGGAACATATTTATTCCCTTACCATGAAATGTTTTTCTCATTGATAGGCTTTTCATGGTCATCAGAGTGGCCTTTTTAAAGAGTCTGTCCAGTGATTCTGACATAGCTTTATAACGAACTACACCGCAACCTTCACATAAACATACTGATACTCTCTTCTTTTATTGAATTCCCCTAAATGGTGTGAGTAAAGTATTGCAAAGATAACCACTACTTAAACTTTCGCCCTGAGACCTTAATGCCTCAGAAAAGAAATGGCTTCACAAATGTTTCACCAATAGAGAGAAACATGCCTATGCGAACAAGCATATTCTCTTGTACTCCAGTTGTTTCAGGAAGCCTCAAAGGAACCGTGCTTGGCCCTTTGTTATTTCATATTTACACTAATTAATTTCCCACCAGCATTATCTCCACCATCTCGTTGTTTTCTGATGACAGCATAAAATACCGGCCAGTATTCAGAAGCTCTGAAGTATACATTTTCCCGTAAGACCTTGTCCGAATTGATACTTTGTGCGAGCAATCTTAATGTCCCTTATTGCTACTAAAACTTGCTTGATCTCCTTCCATGGCAGGCCATCGTACATTCCCTCTGAATGGGCTTTCGTTTTGTTCCTAAGTGTATTCTGTTTCTTGTAAGCGCTTGGCTATTACTCTAACGCGCAGTTCAACATGGTGTTCTCATATCGTGGACATAGGTAACGAAGCTAAGTGCAACCTTGGTTTTATACGTCGCCGTGTGCGATTTGCTGCTCTAGCCACGGGAAGTGAAAGAAGAACTTTACTGAACAAAAGGGAGGGACGTTATAGGTGTGGATGTCGTAGACAACAGATGATTCGTGTTGCTAGCGTCAGATCTGAAACTGACACCATTAAATCGAGACATTCCACATGGTTTTATTTTACCCCGATTACTTTCACCTGCTGAAATAAATAATAACTCAGCTTTTATGAGCCATTCCATTGTGTTTTGTTTGCATATGCACCACGATTTTACAGCACTATAAATTCTGTGATTACGTATTTCAGTATCGCGATAGTAATGCGGACAGTGTGAAGCCAAGCGACTGCAATGTTTTGCATTTCTTGCCTGCGGGTATTTTGCTAGGTAGCAACAAAAACATGAATAGAGCTGTGCATGATACATTTATAAACATCTGTAACGTCTTTTTTCTCACACCGCTGGTCCAAGGGCGGCCATAATAAGCACAAACAGCAGACAGCGTCGACGAGGAGCCGTTAGCCTTTTGCGGTGAAGGCCTCGATAGTACTGAATTATTTCTTAACTATTATCTTGACCGCAAGCAACTCTAGAGACGGGACCGGAAAAAGAGCGAAATCAGTGCTTTCAGTGAGAAAGGCCATGCGCTTCTCTTTTTTCTATGCCGGGTGTCAAGTAACTGCACCTTAGGTGACAAAATGCGCAAAACGATGGGTAATGAACTGTACCATACGCATAGCACGCTGAAAAATTGGCGCAGTATTATAGTGCGATTTCTAAAACGTTAGAAATGTGGAAGCATTATCAGAGCTTCATGTCAAGTCGGAAGGGCCTCACAGTGTCAATTCGGTGTTAAGATATCGATTGTTGAACCCAAGGTACCAGAACGAGTCGCTGCCACTGTGGGTGTTTTCCTATGGAGGCGAAAATAAAGGCGCCTGTAGACTGTGCGATATCAGTGCAAGTTAATGAACCCTAGGTGGAGGAAACTTTCGCAACCCTCTACTACGGCCTCCCGCGTAGCCTATGTCGCTCTGCGAAGTTTACTCCAATAAACTAAACGAATACCAAACTGAAATATGATATCATAAATGTACCTGTATATTTGTGCCTTCATCATTTCAGCTTCTTTCGTTCTCAGCTTTCGTTTCTACCGCTTTAGTTCCCTGAAGTATCCCGGCATCAATCTTTCATGCTAGCATCAGCAAATGAATGCGACTAATCTCATAGAAATGGTATTAAAGCAAACCTCCACTGAGGAGATGGGAATATCCGCCAGCACTCTGCCAAGGAGACTCTAGTTTATGCGGGAATCCGTGCATCAAGGTAAAGGGGCCTTCTAAGAAACCTCGACTAGCCTTGAGAAAGCGAGTCGTCATAGGCGTTTTCGATTTGAGATAAGGCGGTGAGACTTGAAGGCAGTGCACCTGACCTTGACGACGAAATGACTAGCTGCTGAAGCTTGTGTGTGACATCAGTAATTTCGGATGAGGTACCAGTGCCAGATGCCTTGAGTAGAGAGGAGAGTGCTCTCTATTAACACTTCTAGCCGTCTGGCATACGCGCGGGAAGGGTATCTAAAGCCCGCATATAAAGTCGGAAATAATCTGTGGACTAACATTGACAGTTTGCGAAATACCTCAGAGCGGGAGAGGGGAAGGAGGAGGCACAAAAGTGATGCTTTCTGTGATATTGATATGAAACGAATTTCTAAAGTGCAGTCGCAAATACCTAAATAAGAAACGCAAGCCGACGATAACAGCCGGTGCAGAGCAGAGTACGACTGCTCAGATCGCATAAATGCCTCAGCTTAACTTACTCGCTTTATCCAGAAGAATATGTGGCAGAGAGAACGAAGGAATATCTAACTCGACCGCTAAGAAAGGGCTCCCGAGAGAAAAACTGAGGGTGACAATCAAACAGGACATGGCGGAGCGGACAAAAAACATACAAAGTTCATTTAATGCGTGGTCTCGAGCGAATGTCACATATAGTCTAACCTCCCCGCCTCCAAATACGAGCTTGCGAACGCCAGTAGTTGATTACGATGGCTACAAAAACTCACGCAAGCTGCTGAAACGAGTATTTTTCAGATGCTACGGGCTCGCCTCGCCCAAATCGAATGGGTACCAATGTAGTGCGTCTTTTAGTGCAAAGAAGGACAATGAGTAAAAAGAAATAAACATCACCCCTAGCAGACCTAAATTTTATATTTCCCTATTTCGTGTAGAGGAATACACAAGACCACAACTAGATTCGACATTCCATTAAAGGGCTAAGTAGCCCTTGGCTATATTAGAGCCCTGAAATCCATCTCTTGAGCTTATGTTACTGTTACGCGGATAATATGCTTTGTGGAAAAGGGACATGTTTTGGTTTGTCTAATAACCAGCAGGTAAAGTTAAGTGAAGGCTGCCGCACATCCTCCGCAATGGTTCAGTGTATGACGAGGCGTTCTACAGCTACGCACGATGTCACAAAATTCAGGCCCTTGGAAGTATCAGTAGTAAAGGAATACAATGGCACCAGTGTGGTGCACGGTGTCGGTGAACCCCGATTAGTACCATGTGGTCCAAATTATCCCGAAACTTTTTCCCCAATGTGGCGAAATCGCATAGCCTCGGACCAGTTGGCTTTGGTGACTCCAGCTGATGACATTCTCAACAGCTAACACTGCGTTTCAGTAATGTTTTTTCTCCCTCCTAAATCGGCAACTTTCAATTACGGCCAACCAACGCAGGCAAAAACCGAATGTTTCCCGTGTACTGTGCGTTGCCAGCTAGGGCACGTTAAGGAATGCCGTGAAGTCTAAATTATCCTTGAGCCTTCCACCCTCGCTACATCTTTCCCCTTCCTTCTGTCCCTCTTTGTACCTACTCTCAGGGTGGTATTGAGACATTCAACGATAAATGAGACCGTTACTGCGCCTTTTGTTTCCCCAGAATCAATTTTATAAGCAAAGCATGGCGTTAATAGGCATGAACTTGACGCGTTTACACTTGATATATCACATTGAAATTGTGTCGGCTAAGCTTCAGATTACTTCAGTAATAACTGCAGCAATGGTCAAGGGATGAACTGCCAAAAATGTGCTGCAGGTATTTTGGGTTTGTTCTTTCATGACGTGAGCTGCCCAAGTGGTCGTATGAAGTGATAAATCCTATCCGCTAGCACAAACAATGGCAATTCAGCAGGAATACCGGCAGTATGCAGAGTAAGCGAAAATTATTCTCAATTAAGTCCGGAAACTTGAAGACAGCAGCTGGTTTGAGAACGGCGTGCCTGCTGGTTCCACCACTAACAAAGCTACCAGGTTTACAGTAGGCGGGGGTTCAGGTGATGCATGCCAGTTGCCTGCAAGACAACCATAGAGGACATAAGAATCGCAGCGTGGCGCTGCGGGCGGCAGCGAACAGCACCATCTCCGAGTGGCTCTGTGTACCCTATCGGGCAGGCTGGCGCGCTCTCCTCCTGACTTGCGTGTGTCTGCTCCGTCTGCATGAGAAAAAAACACGCTAAACGCGCATGCGTGTGCGCTTTCTCTCTTGTGCCGAGAGGCCGCTGAGAAAGATTTATTTGGTGTGCGCTCTCGTAGTTTAGAGAATTGGCGTTTTGCGCCTATCTTGTCTGTCATTTTGTTTTTCGTGAGGAAAGAATTGCATGGTGACACTAAGTGAAAATTAAAACGCTACCCCAAACTAAACTGCGGTACGAATGCATTTCGCTTTTTACCGTTTTCACGCGGTACGTGTTCGGCTCGCTGTGCTTGCTTCCGCCACGTTCGTGTTCTGGTTGCATTTGTCGGCTAGTGTTTGCTTTTTCGCTTCCGAGGTGTTTTTTTATTTGATTGGGATTCAGGCTACTCGCCCGAACGTCCCTGATTGGCTCTTGACTCTTGCTCATCTGGACGAAACACGAAAACGAATTTTGTGATGTCGCTGCTGTTGCCCCGCCGGGGTGGTGCAGTGGTAAGACGCCCGACTACTGTACTGGAGTACCCGGGTTCGAACCCGACCGCGGCGGCTGCGTTTCGATGGAGGCGAAACGAAGAGGCGTCGTGTGCTGTGCGATGTCAGCGCACGTTAAAGATCCCCAGGTGGTCCAAATTACTCCGTAGCCCTCCACTACGGCTCCTCCTTCTCTCTTTCCACTTTCATTCCCACCTTCCTCCCTTCCCTTACGGCGCGGTTCGGGTGTCCACAGAGCAAGTGTGACAGTTACTGCGCCTTTCCCTTCCTGTGACCCAATTTATTTATGTCGCTGCACGTAAATGAGCAAAAGTGTCCACATCGAGAAATTGGTGATGAGTTGGACGTCCGCTAGCCTGAGAAAATTCGATGCAAATGACTACCGTAGTTCGCCCCGTATGAGCAACTGAGGACGCGGCGTCACAATTCGAGGGGGTCAGCAAAAACATTAGCTGCGGTTTAGCTCTGGTTAAGTCTGAATGGAAGCGGAAGCTCCTTTTGTCTGCTACATTATTCCCCTACCACGCCCTGCCAGTGTAAGGTGCTACATTATTGGGGGCACTTAAGCTCATCCTTTAAGGGTACGACGCGAGAGCATAAGCTACCAGCCCACATATACAGCCAATAACTCCGGAACGACGTGCCTGCGTGTCTTCAGGATAACGTGAACGCAAAGTGTTCTGGCAGGCTTATTCTAATGTCACCATCTCATAAGAAAAGAACGACCCGAGTTGGTAGTTCCTCCCGTGGCATAGGGTAACGAGAATATTTATGTCATGGCAGGCTGATTCATGAAAAAGTAGGTCCGAGTCGGGGCTCTCTCAGGCACCTACCGACACTGACGCTGAAGGCTCGGATTGGCTGCCGTAGTGAAGCTTGCCCTTCCGTTCAGAACTATTTAGTTGTTCTCGGGGAAAATCTTGGATCAAGTTGACTGAAGTCTTCGGCTGCCCATGGATTCGCCCACATGAACCATCCAAGACTCGGATGCGTGGTGCCGCGTTTGCATGAGCGTCACTATAACAGTGTGCCCATTTCTGTTTTCGGGAATTCGGCTAAGCTAGCTGAGTGACCGATGACTGGGCACAGCTGCGTCTCTCAAACCACCCGCAATGGCACGAGCGTGATAGCACCTTTGAAAGGGCGCCTCGTGGATAGTCGTGGATTGGTAATAAGGTACGTTTTGAGCTCCGCCTTTAAAGCCATGCCGGAACAGCGTTATTGGCTGCCTTCCGCTGCTCGCATGGCGGATCTTTGCTCGCTTAGGTGCACTTTGCCCCTGGAGAATATATTAACACGGTAGTTTGCGCCTCTATTGCCACATAAGTTCTCATTCGCGTGTGGTCATAAGTCATACAGTCATAAACATTCATAAAAAAGTCATAAACAGTCATTAGCTGCCCACATTACGAAAGAGACCGCCTGACATAGATATTACCGCGAAACCTTCAAAACTATATTTGTTGTTTTTTAACAGCCGCCGACATACAGGCTTATCACCCTGATTCTGGACCGCGTATCAGTTCCGTATTCTTTGTTTGTTAATGCTCGATGTCGCGAGTCACACCTTTATCAGTTTCGTTGTAGCGCAAGATGCACCGAGATCTGTCTCGAAGGTTCCGGCCACTCGGGTGTCTTTCCACAATGTTCCAGCCCGTGCTGGTAGCTGTTTGCGATGTTATCTAGATTGTTCTATGCAGCCTTTAAATTCAGCGTTGACGAGTGTGACGAGCATTTTCTTTGTTCGACGATCGGCCAGCACGTTTGTTGCTATCGCCGCCGCCGAGTTGCTTAGTTCTTTTTCGGGCGCAAGTCAGCCCAATAAAGAGTTAATTTCAGCACCATCAAGCCTGCGTCTTCATTTGTGTCATGACCCTGGTCACTACCACGTGACATCTGCAAATAAAGATTACGGAACTGATACGCGGTCCAGAATTAGTGATAAGCCTGTATTTCGGCGGCTGTTAAAAAACAACAAATACAGTTTTGAAGGTTTCGCGGCAATATGAAACCCGCTTTAACCAAGCCAAACGAATGTCATTGTGTAGCCGAGAAGTAGCGTGTCTAAATTTGGGATCCAAAGGATCGGTTATCTCAACTTCAGATCTTAAAGGACCTGCCCACGTTGGCAGCTCCTGCCGACGGGGCCATGCCATGTAGTCCAGTGACGTCACGCAAGCCACCAACCAATCAGTTCCCAGTCTTGTTACCTGTGAGCTATCACATGTCAGAGGCATTCTCTTGTGTTGCTATTAATGCTGACAACGCGGGACTTTTGTGAGAACCAGGCCTTTAAATCCTCCTTAATAAAGGAGCTGTTCATGCTGCACACGCAAAAGAATAGTGTAAGAGATTTATCTGCATGTAGTAGGTACTTGAAGGTTATATATACGGTAGAAACTATTGAAAAAGAACGTGCACCCTATCCAGTGACTAATATACTTTAAAACAATTTATAAAAGATAACCAAACAAACATCCCATGTGCCGGATGCCAAAACGTTTCTCATATGTTTGTACTGTAGCTTTATATTTGTTGCTCAGGCATTGATACATTTAGAGCACATTGCTATAAAAAGTATTCGTCTGAACATCAAACTATTGTTTGCAATGTAACATTAACGTTTTTAATAATGTTTAAAGTGAAAAAAATATTTTGGACCTAGCAATAACGTAATTGGGTTTGTTTGGAATGTTAAACGAATTTTTATAGCGGTACACATAATGGAATGTCTAATTTTTTATGAACAAAACAGTGTGTTAATGCAAATTTTGATGTTATCGCACTTTACATAGCAATTCTTGTTCTGTTCGTTTGTATAACGAAGATCTTCCCTGTCGCGCTTCAATGACCAGCGCCTTCTCAATGTGTGGTTACCTCGCAACGTTTTTGAACAGTTAAACGCTTAGAAAAGATCGCATGCACGTACTGAATAGGGCCGCATACGTTTTTAGGCTTGCAATTATATATTTCGATGTTTCATGCTTCTGAACTGATTGTCCCGAACGTTCAAGCAGGTTCTGTCCAACCAGGCAGTTGGCGAACCGTGAAACTCTGAACCATGAGCTGGATGATGGACAAGAATTGCTTCCTGATACAGTTCAGTCCTATTCCGTATTTAAGTTTATGCTTACCATGCAATCTATTTGGTAAATATTCGCTTGTGTGAAGATTTCTCGGTTTCACAGGAATGAGCCACCTTATCCGTTTCAGAGGCGGTATTTTGCTTCGGCATCAGTCTCAAATCCTGTTTTACTGCTTAATTGTTGAAGGATGGAGGGAAAAGGAGAACGAGGTGGCTGGGCTAATTTTACGCGGCAAATGAGGCTCAGTGTTGCAGGCAATCCAGGGGCATACATTTAAAAGGGAGCATTTATGTTGCCGACCCTATCATAACTATCACAATTAAGTCGTACAGCATCTCCCCTGGCAAACTAAAAATTGCTTGGTCCCTCAAGATATATCTTAAAAGGGGAACGTAGAAAGCCTAGTTGTACTAGTAGCAGTCATTTGTCGTCATTATAGTTGTACTTAGCATTTTAATTCATTTCTAATCAATCGCAGTCGTTACAGGTCGTCGCTAGACATATTAGTCAATACAAGTCATTAGTAGTCATTACACTGCCCGCCGGGGTACGTGGTGCAGTGGTTACGGCGCTCGACTACTGTTCCCAAGGACGCGGGATCGAATCCCGGCCTTGGCGACCGCTTTTAGATGGAGGCGAAAAGCAAGGCGCCCGTGTGCTGCGTGCGCGATGTCAGTGCACGTTAAAGAACCCCAGGTGGTCGAAATTTCGAGTCCTCCACTACGGTGTCTCTCATAGCTTGAGTCGCTTTGGGGCATTAAACTCCACAAACCAAACCAGTAGTAATTACAAGTTATTAGCATCATTTCTAGTCATTGCTACTCATTACTAAGCATTTTGAGTCATTTATAAGCATTTGTAGCCCATTACAAGCCCTCGTTAATCATGTCAGTCATCACAAGTCACTGGTAGTCCTGACTAATCATTTTAACTTCTACCAGTCTCTATTATAACTTCTATTAATCACTATCATTCATTTTATTCTTATGTCATTATTCTGTCTTCCCAAGGTGGACGGTTCCTAATGCCGCGTTCGGCGGTCACTTCCAGCAGTCACTTTCTGCCAACGCAGCCATGAGCCTAGTAAGGCTTTCGCCTTAACACTTGGTGTGAAGCAGCGATGCTGATGTCTATGTCAGGGCTTTGTGCGACATCACTAGACCGCATGTCGTAGCCATATCAATAGGAATGAAAGCGTAGCAAAAACCAGTATTGACAAAAAAATTTGAGGTCACTGCATAAACTGCATTGGGAGAATGCGAAAACAATAGCACGACCGTGACGTTTTTACTACCTATCCCTAAAGTACCAGCTACTAACTACATATCACTAATGATCGCATCACAAATTTTCTTATCACTAATCATATACAATAATTATCTTATAGCGATTAACTAACTACCTATCACAAATTATCTTTGTCATTAATGGTTATCACTACTAATAATGTTAGTATATTTTATTAATATTAATGACAATCAGAAATTATCTGCTCACTATCTTTCTGTCAAAAGTATCTTTATCATTATTGGCTTCACCTAGAAATCATTAACTACAATCATTAAATAATTAATATTCTCCAAGCATTAGCAGTCAAGAAAAGCCGGTTTTATGACGAGCTTAACTGCCAGACTTACACGCCACACTTTGGATGTCAACGTCTTCGCATGCCATCCTCTGACAAAGTAGCAGCAGAGAGGGGATTGGTGCTGGTGGTAAGACTTTAATCTCCAATAGAGACAGAATAGGCGTCAACCTATCCGCCTACACGACGGCCTGGAGCCCTTGGACCCTAGCGGCGTGTTCGGCCAGCCGGATTACACCTAGCTGAGTCTCAGGGTGTGAGCTCAACAGTAGAGTCTCCCAAAATTCTTCCGTTTTTGTCTGTTAATTTACATTTTTTATTTCTGGACATGTCCATATCATATGTACTAGATCCGCCTTATCCTGACATAGTTTGTACCTATCAAAATTGTTCTGGGTACCACTGACTGGATTTGGAAACGTCCTTATTTGTAAGCGCCTCCAAATGCTTTCTTGGACCTTATTTAGCGTCCTATCAGCCGATGGGTATTCTACTCTGTTTAGACGATAGTGCTCTGTAATCTATGGATTTTATCGTATTTTGAATAGTGGCTGCTTGACACCTGGTCTCCAAGCGGTAAAGGAAGAGGACGACGCATTCGAGTCGGAACAAGCTGTACCTGCCTACTCAACACTCCACATGCACATTTTACAATCCATTTAATTACTACCACTCTCTATAATTGAACCAGTTTTATAATAGTCTTATTGGGTAGCGGTCCCACTGAGGTAATAAATGCCACGAATGCACCCCTTGCATTTTTGGTACTCCTTTCACACCATTCATTTCATTTATTTTCTCCATTAACGCTGAAAGACATTGGTTAACGGGACCAATCTAGCATGCTAACATTCCTTCGATGTACTGTAAATAAGGGCAGAGCGAAATACAATACAAAGAAAGGAAAACTAAGCAAAAACATAGAAGAAATCGCAGTCAATGCTCCTGATGGAGCTGGTTGACTCCCTGTTCAATTTCGTAACAGATTCGAGCGATAATTAAGTGCACCTCAGTCAGCTTCATTTTTTTTTTTGTGTCCAGTTTGTGTGCAGTGTCCAGTCCACATCATCTTGATGTGTGTGGAAAGGAGTATAAATTCTTTGCTGCTTCGAAACATTAGCGGTGTAATGTAAACACGTGGACAACAAGGCGGAAAACGCTTATTTAATCAAAGAAAGCTTGGTACGAAATTTGTCGCCATCCTCTTCGGGCGATGCCTTTAGTTGAGGGCTTTGTTCGATGTGGCTGACCGAGCGCTCGCTCTTCAAGCCGTTGCTGGTCTTGTGGGTCAGTACTGGGTAGAGCAGTCTCTCAAGAGGAGAAAGGTGGTGGCGGATGGTTAGTTGGTGGGGTGGGTTTGGTCATTCCGGTAGTGGGTGGTAAGAGTGTTGGCTGGTGCATGTTGGGCACCATCCAGGATATCGTGCGAGAGCGAACACATTTTTGTGGTCGAAGTTTGGGCAAGTAGGTGCCCGATGCTGGCGCTAGGCTACAGCACACGATGTGATGAAGGATGTGTATGAACGGGAAGGTGTGCTTCGCTCGTGCCTGTAGTATTTAAAGATGAGTGTTACTCTAAAGTTGAAGGTTATGTTAGTAGTGGTGTTGTTGCGTTGTTGCCTTCGTCTGTGAACCTCCTCTAGATCCCTGTGCCGCTTTCTCTGGAGCTATCGGCATCTGGCCTCAGACGAACGCGTGAGCGCGCTCTGCTAATAAGGGAAGCGTGGCGAGAAGTCCAGACGATTCGCAAAAAGGGGGTGTGTCCATGGAGCACTTTTGGATTACGTGGCTTATTAACGTCCATGGAGCACTGTTGGATTATGTGGCTTATTAGCGAGACTCACACATCTCCCTTTACTACCGCGGTTCATTGCCTACGGCAGCATTTGTTGCATTCTTGGGCGACTACATGCGTCCTAAAATGATGCAACTGTTTAATACTTGTTGCTTCTGCAGTTCACGGTTGTGAAGAAGCATCGCAATGCCGCCTGCAGCCAATGCGGCAATGGTAGGCGCATACACATATAGATGTGTGTATATATATATATATAGATTTAGGTGTGTGTGTATAATATAATGCTGCACATTTTTGGATTTGGACATACCTTATAGCAACATTTTACGTCCCGTTAAATATACCGTTATACTTGACGACAGCGATCACTTGCCCTTGAGAGCAGAAAGCAACTGAGTACAAACTCCGCACAGATCACAACCATCTCACTGGGTTGCCGCGAAGCGAAGATTCACTTTCGTTATCAATCATCGAAGTGCCGGAGCAGGAGGGAAGGCTACCGTTGTTTTTCTCACACACTGCGCAAGGCGAGCAATTGGGTTGTTTCTCAATCGGCGGGAGCGACCGGTTTTTCTTCGCCACGTGACTCGCCTCGCAAATGGTGTCGCGGGCGCTGGATGCCGCTTTATTGTTATGGTCTGAATGCACTCGCGTCAAGAGTCCTCGGGTCCAGTAGTTGTCGCGGTCGCTGAACAGTTCTGGAATCTGCGGTCATCGGTGAGTGCGTTTATATAATATCGTTCAGAGGGAAGGCGATGATGCCAATGAACAACTATGAGGGATGACGGAGGTTGCAGAAAAAAAATTGCAATGGATTGTCCAACCAGACCAGCACTTAAGTTTTCCGAAGGTCTTTACTTCATCTCAGTACCAATTACTTTAGATACCGATGCTTGGCTGACATGGGAGTGCAGTGTTTTGGCATTTACTCCGTAGGGCATTTTTTACATAAAAGTAGGTTAGAACTGCTCCGTGGTAATCACGATAAGTTGAGATCGGGCGTGTTATTAGCCTACAGAGAGTAATGACGTAAAAACAGTGAAATTGCTATTTTAGGTCGCCGTGCACTTAAACTTTTTTTCCGGCCTCCAGAGTATTTCAGTAATGACATTTTTGATACAAAAGTGCAGACAATGTGACATAGTGTTTCCTTATTTATTCTCAAAATTTCTGCCGTAACTTCCTAATATTTCATATTTGGAGCTGCGCATGTGTGCTAACAGTGAATATAGCGAAGTTTCATGGTGGTATTTATTTTTTTTTTATCTTTCGAGAGTATTTCATTCTTCCAAAAATAGTCCTTATCATACTAAAGTTACTCTTAAGATTACTTACGCTTGAAGCTGGCTGACGTTACTCTCTTCAAGCTTTACCTTCAATTAAAGTATTTCTAGTTCAAAATTGGTAAATTGCTACTAATTACAGATGGTAATTATGTTCGCAAGCAATGCATATATGTATAGGTGGATGCTTTCGAACGCTATCGCAGACCACTTTCAATTCGGCCGTAAAGTAACGTCTTCTCGGCATATTTTTGCCGAGAACCTTACTATTACCAATCTTACTATTGTTCTCCTCCTAGGCTGTATAGCAGAATGACGACCTCTCGAAGAGGAGTCAGTCTTTTCTTTCTGCGAGCCCTGGTTTTTGTAGCCGCGTTTGCTTTCGTCCAAACGGAACTTCTGGAACGGAGGCCGCAGTTATGTCGGTACCAGGATGCTTGGAAGGTAAGTGGCAAAAATTGGCTTGTTTTGGAAAGGTCCCTTCCTGATAACGTAAGCGCTTTCTTATAGCGAAGAAAGGAAAATAAGAGGCATGCGAGAGTATACACGCATTGGTTGAAATGCACAAATTGAAGACCACTGTGCCAGACTGGATTTCAAGAGTCGAACCACTATGCGAGCTGAAGGAACTTTTAACTTGACAAAGGCAACTCGTATGAACCTGCCGGCTTCTGTATTAACAGTGGTACCCGCTCTGCTGTGAGCATTATGTTTGTTTTGGTTTTGGTTTTGTTTTGTGTTGGTGATGACCGGCAATAAAGAAAAAATAAAGAGTGTATATGTGGGTGCGCACGCGTATGGGTTCGTGCATGGTGTTCCCTGTGAGCACGAACGCGTGTGTAGCGTAACAATAAAGAACCTTTCTGATTTCGCCCGTGCTTGAGCAGTGCTGCGCTTATAGTATTCGGTATTACGCGGAGTGTATATGGCTCGTTTGGTCGCAAAAGGATTCGCCATCGCTGAATGCCTGTATCGAGAGGAAACTGTTACGGCTAAAATGCGCTCGGTGCCTCAAATGGTAGGCCCTTGATTGTAATCGTACATGTCCCCCGAGAAGTTATACGGATACTGCGCCTTCCCATACCCATACATTTTGCCAAACTGTAGCAATCTATCAGGTAAAACATCCTCGGATTGAAAAGGCAGTGTCGAATTCGCTGTCACGTCTACTCTTAAGGCCAAACCTTACTTTCTGCTAATTTTTCAAGCTGAAAATCTTGGAAATACTTCGTCGCTCGAAGATCTGATGCTCAGAAAATAATGGCTGTGTGCGATATGGGAAAGCGCTGTAGAAATGGTGAAAGTCTGGGCATTTTCAGTCTGCTGGTTTCTGTAAAAGTTACGGTGATGTTTGTTAGGCGTTATTTAGTGCTTCACTAACGAAGCATAATGTAAAAAAATATCTTTCTTTTTTTTCTAGGCATTGAAAGTACCTGGAAAATATTATCTTGTCTTCAGATCGTATGAGAAGGAGCCGTTTTACAAAAACAGGAAGTGCGTCTTCAATGAGCTGGTCTCCATCAACGAGGAAGAGCAGTACACTGTAAACAACATCGGGTCTATCAACCCCAGCGACGGCTCTAAGTAAGGATGCTGTCTCATAAGTGCATGTTGACATTGCAAGTACTCGCGTGTTTCGTCAGGTTAGGTAAGCAGCCATGAAGCTATCTCGTGAAAACAAATAAATAAAGGAAGGATGCCGCTGAAACAAAAATGGCACATCCGTTTATGTTGACATGGCAAGCACTGGTGTGTTTCCTGGGGTTATGTAATCCTCGAAGGAATCTCATGAAAGAACCTAAAGAAAACAAGCAGGGTACCGAAACAAATATAGCCGCGGAGTTCTGATTTGAATATTATTGCACTACTTTTGACTGCGCAAGGGTTCAGAACCTTCTAGACAATGTTTAAAAATGCATGCTTCTCTGAACCTGGAATCTTAGGCTTTCAGTTCTGCCGGCCTTCTTTTCTAGCGACCTTAACGCACGCTGACGTTATCGAATTTTCATCGGTCTTAATGTTGTTGACATATGTCTTTCTATAGCACATTCACCTGTAGCAATAAAACGTTTTCCGGTATTCCCTATGACAGGCCGCTTTTTTGAGAGAAATGCAGTTACCACTAATCGGTTATCGTACAATAAATGTATAAACGTGAAATGACTTTCGTTCTCTTTTTTTCCTTCCTGGCAAAACCAAATTCCATTTCTGATGAAAACTTGCTTTCCTAAAGCAGTTCATTTTTTTTGAGCGACAGCTCATACAGCTCACTGGTCGAAAAATCGTCAGCGTAGTAGTCGGCACCGTCTGTTGGAAATAATCGGGGGCGGCGCAAAAAAACACCGTATCATGGTAGTTTGGGGTTCTAGTGATCGATGACTGATCGGTGCGTGATAGGCGATGAAGGCTTATTGAAATCACTCTAATTATTAGCCTAAATGATGAAATCAAGAAATAAAAAGAATGTAAAAGGGAGTTCAAAATTGCACAATGGCGATAATGAAAAGCTACTGCTTGATGATGCTAATTAAGGGAGTTGACAGAGTAAAATTGCTCAATTATTTATTTTAAATAACTGGAAAAATTGAAAACTGGGAAATCGTGGGTTCAAAGGTGTCAAAATTCTCAGAGCGAAAGCTAATGCTTGGTGATGCTAGTTAAGAAATTAGAGTCTGTATTTGATACATTAATAATTTAAAGAATGGGGAAAATAAAACATACGTTAAAGGGCGTCTAACTACTCAAAATGTAAAGCTAATGTTTGCTGCTGGTGGGTAGGGGTGTGGAAAAAATAAACAATAAAATATAAAAAATAAAAGCTCACACATTCTAAAATTGAAAAACATCGTCCGTGTGTGTGAAACGCTATCGCGTCATACCCTTAACGGCGGATCTTAAGTGCTCCCCTAATTTTGTGTCTGCATTTGCAGCAGGCATGTAACAGCCTATGCAGAAAAGTTTGTTTGAGCTAGGTCTATTTCTTGGGAAAACACGTGGCTATAAAACAATAAGAAAGCGCACTCCGAAGCTTCTGTTGCTATTTCGGTCTTGCATTCAAAATCTTAAATTGAGAGTGGGGCAAAATCTTCCGCCTCGAAATTTTCGAGCTGTGTTATAGAAATGTTTTGCACATTTTTTTATTCAATACTCTATTATGCCACTAGGTCTCCGAGTGGATTTGCATTCCCCTCTTATCCTAGTGTTGTTCGTGTGTTCGAAAACGCTGTCGGTGTTCCATAATTATTTCCCCGAACTCGCCTTCCCTGCGTGGTACCACGGAAAAACGAGCCATTGCTATCTGTCGAAGCGTTTAGAAGACATAAAAACAGCAAAAAACTGAGAACACTCTTCAGCTCCAAAGCGAGAGAGCACGGAGACTTGTGGCTGCCCAATACTGAGAAAGGGTGCTGTGTCAAAAAATTAAAACAAAAACAAAAAACTTTCGTGTACCGTGTTTGAACAACTTAGAATAAAAAGAGGCACGTTAACGTAGTTTATTCTAAGAAAGTAAATATAATCTGCAAATCATGCTTGCTGAAGTTCTCATTGGTGTGGGTCTATTGTTTTGGACTTCTGTACTTACTGTAGCTATTTCTATTCATGGCAAATTCCTGATCGTTTACCCTATTATTGACAAAACATATGACGTAATGCATCAGTTCTGATCCTTATTCACCTTGAAGGAATTAGGCAATTCGTACTTCATAAAGCATGTGTGATTACATTGCGTCTCATTCTGTTTATTTACGGCACCTACCGTTCTAAATATGTGTTCACAGTGCATGCAAATAATTGCCTTAATTGCTACCGTTCGTGGCTTTTCCATTTTATATTTCTCAGAGTCTCAGTTTGACTTTTAACCCCTGTAACCTCTCCTATATGCTGCTATGTGTATACTGATTTGTGCTGCATGTGTGCAACGTGCTGTCGAATGCCCTAGTCATATGCCTAATATATCTTTTCTTGCCTCAGGTTATTTGCCTCAACCTTACTTCCCTTCCAAGCTAATTTCAAATTATTTTCAATGCTTAATTTACTATACAGACTTGAGGATATGATATTCATAAATAAATTACTATTGAGAACAAAGAGCTTATATCCGGCTTGCTTAAAGTAATGTGTTGAATAGTACCTCGCACTTGCCTAGAGCAGTATTTTGAATGTCCAGTGCTGTAGGTGATGAAAATGTCATCGACTTAGGTGAATCATTAAAGTAATATCCTTGGCTTCATCGCTCTTAGGCAGAAAGCCTCGCCTGAGTACCCGGCGGCATATATATTTCAAAGGGGCTTAATGCCGCTGCAAGGCCTTTCAGCCTCTAGCCGAGAGCATTGAAGGGAAATGTTATTGAGGACGAAATGGTGTCGGCAAAGCGTACGCACATACAATATTCTGAATTAATCGCATATTTTCTTCCGCTTTCCAGGAGCAATCGAACGGCTTATGCATGGGTTCGTGCCTCAGAAGGATATCCCATTCCCAACATCATACAGACATCGCTGACACTTGGTAAGAACAGCGGAGCACTATATGGCAGTGCATGTTAATGATCGCTGTATTGTATATAGCGTACGATGTGTTCAGACAGTTGAAACAAGTAGCTAGAAATTTCAATTTGGTTTGGTTTGTGGGGTTTAACGTCCCAAAGCGACTCAGGCTATGAGAGACGCCGTAGTGGAAGACTCCGGAAATTTCGGCCACCTGGGGTTCTTCAACGGTCACTGACATCGCACAGCACACGGACGCCACTCCGTTTCGCCGCCATCGAAACGCAGCCGCCGAGGCCGAGATTCGATCCCGCTGCCTTGGGAACAGTAGTCGAGCGCCGTAATCACTGCGCCACAACTTGTTTTAGGATTATTTATCTGTACCTAATCTGTAAGCAAATCATTAAATGGCAGTTTATTGAGCAAGTAGGTAGTAAGAGAGATGAGCAAAGAAAAAAACAGATATTATTTGAATTTATCGCGGTAATTTCGGACGTTCAGCTCATGCCAGTTTTCTAAGACGATGGGAAGTAGCGGTTGTGAGCACGAGACGCGTTTGATATTTGTCATTTTTCAGTTACGAGAAACAATCGACCATGACACGTAGGGACAGTGTTCACCCGGAATCTTAGGACTGTCTAGTTTCCTGAAAACTGCAAGTTTAAAACACCCCTTTAGTCACGCAGAGTTGGCGACTGGTGGCCGACAGATGTCGCCGGTTGCTGAATGTCCAGCATACTGGTCATGCTTCTTGTACAAGACCGTGATGCGAACACTGCGGGCATATGGGCGTATTTGTGGCTATAAGATAATAAAGTGGACTTGAGTGTGAGGTTGTAGTCCAATAACTACAAAAAAAAAATTAAAATTTGTTTCAGTTGATACGTGCGTAGGTGTTATGAAAATTGTTTTAAACGTTTTTAGCTGAAATTCGCTGTTGTCTAGACATGTTTGTCGCGCCAAACGTATATGTATGCCGAATTTTATATTCTTCCCTTCGTCCGCCACGGTTTTGTACAGCATCTCAGTGCTGGCGAGAATACACAAATTAGAGGCTGAGACTGAGCAGGAGTGCAAATTATATTAGAGTCAATTGAAAACAGAAAATATATCGCTAGCAAAAACAAAGACTGTTCAGTTGTTGATGTCAGTGAATGTTGAGGAGGCATGTTAAATATTTCTTGAATACGCGTATGAACAACTACAAGTATGTTATGTTGGCCTATTTAACGACATTGGAGGCAGCAGCTTTTGTTGCATTTATTTCACTGAAGGCAAACTTATATTTAAGTACAGGCGTTTTCCTAAAGCTCGGCGAGACATTTTTCAGGTATTCAAATAGTTGTATTAAGTGCAGACCAACCTAGTTATAGCTGCAGATTGTGTTTTGTCACAGGCGAAGAGAATTAAAGGCCAAATTTTTTCACGCATTTTTTTTTTTTTACAGACAGGAAAAAAGTCGTGGAGTTCCCACTTGCTTTCACTGAATACGACAACTGCGAAATTTTGAGGGTCCCGCATCGCAAAAATGGTAAGATATTTTTATACAAGAGGAGCAAAAACAAAAGGAAAGAGAGGAATTCTTAAAATGTGCACATCAAGCGCCTACACATGTTAAATGAAACTGAAGCAATTTCCTTTTGCAGGTTGTGAACTGTGGGCGAGAGCGGCTGCGGTGAACAACATTGAATCACTCTGCTTCTTTGTATTTAATTTGCTATGTGGACCAAAAAAGTACATGGTATACGACAAAACTTTGTGCAGTGAAAAATAAAGTGCTTGCTATGGAGTCCGGTGAACCTTCTTTTTGTTACAAAAATTGCTCATGTATTAGGCGTTAGAATAAGTACCTGCAGAATTAAGGTGCGCAAAAATTGGACATAACTTTTAATCAAAAATTACATGTGCTGAAACATTACTCTGTAGAAGCAAGCGGTTTCGTTCAAGTAAAAAGGAAACACGGGTCATTATGCATCAAAATTTGAAGCTAAAGAAGATGTGTACATCGTTCCATTTCTGCAAAATTTTCAAGGTCGCTTTTTTTTTGTTTGAAAAGCAGTCAGTATTAGCATCTTACAGACGTAGACTTTTGTTCTTGTTGAAAGGAGGGCTCGCACTACTGACGCGGTGCACATTCTACTGTGCTCGTCCTAAACGCTGCGAAGGCTTGCATAGACTAGAATTATGCACGGCATGCTCAGTATCTCTACGATTTTTTTATTACTAAGTGCCTTCTGCAAATTGTCGATAGGGTTGTAGGACTACGTTGTGCCTGGTGGCTATGAAACGCTTTCAATTATCCGTGTGGCGGTGCTGTCCTTCTTTGAAAGTTGAGTGTTTTTTAAGGAGAAAGCATTTGCATGCGCATGCTGAAAATCTCGTGTTGGCGAGATTTGTCAGATGTATCAAGGAGATTCCGCGAGTGACAGGTACCAAGCCTTCCTTTTCTAATAACCCATCATAAAACGCCTGTGAACTTTGATGCGTTCAAGGGAACGCAATTTATGATTGCTAAAATGCTTATTAATAAATAGTAATGACTAAATAAGCCCAATAATGGGTTCTGATGACTAACAACGACTTCTAAGACCAATACGTCTAATCACGACTTGTGGTGACTACAACTGATTACAAATGACTAAAATAACTACTAATGACTTGTAATCACTAATATGTTTAATGTCGACTTGTAACGACTGCAACGGATTTGAAATGACAAATTCCTACTAATAAGTAGTAATGAGTGAAAGGCTACAAATGACTACTACTATTAATAGGCTTTTGCCGTACACCACTTGAGAGATACCTTAAGAGACCGTGTAAGTTTTGAAGCGAAATCTTCACTACGCTACACAAAACCGTGATTCGCGTGTCTGACACTTTGACCTTCATATGACCTTGACAGATACTGTGCTTTTTCTTTATTATCAACCAATTTACAATTGCTAACCTTTCATGAATATTAGCGACATGAGCGGATGCTACTCCACGAATCAGACAGGCTGCCCAATACACGCTACCTTTCAATTCCTGCAAACAAACAAAAAACAAATTGTTATAATAACTTTTCTTTTTTTTTCTAAAAAAGAATTAGTGGAATTAGCTATCACTAATTGCTTTTTAGATAAACGACTTCCTAAAATATTTCGGATGTCTTCTTATAGAAACAGAAGCTCATTGAGTTGCACTGCGTTCTTCAATTTAGTTCTTTTTGTTAAGAAGACCAGAGTTGGAACTGTGCTCTTAATTTTTGTACTTGTTGCTGTATAGTTGCTTCATAATGTTCAGTCTTTGTTGTACTGCCCATCCTACTAGAGCCATAGAATTGTTCTGCAGTGTAGCTGAGGAAGTAAATGTAGTAATAGTGAGTGTTATAAGCAGGAAACGCTTAGCTATTTTTGAAAGTCTTCTGAAGTTGTGACTAAATAAATACGTGTTCCGGAGATTGAGTATCTGTCTCTGCACACCGCTAATCTAGAAACGTAGGCGTGAGGCTTCGGGTTGAAATCATCTGTAAACAAGAGAGCAACGCGAACGCTGCATATCAGTGTGTAACGGCGTTCGTCGAAGTAGCCTGCGTGTGGAACCTATTCCAAGTGCAGGCACTTGTGTGCTGCGCCATAGCACTACAGCTGTGGAAAGAGGTCACGTTTTTGCACGTATAATTAGGCGTGACAATAATTTGTATTTGGAAGAACAGGAGGTGCGCTTTGTGTTAATATAGCGACAATACTTCCGTAGCAACGATTACGCACGCTTCGCGCCATGCATGCTTCTCAAAATATTCTTTTCTAGTCATCGGAAATGGCGACGGGTTGTCCATGGACGCTAGCAAACACATGCAGAGTGCAGCGTTTCTGGGAGGCAAGCATAGAATGAGCTACACTAAATAAATAAATAAATAAATAAATAAATAAATAAATAAATAAATAAATAAATAAATAAATAAATAAATAAATAAATAAATAAATAAATAAATAAATAAATAAATAAATAAATATTTGCACAATCTTTGGGGGAGCAGGAACATAAAGAGCTTGTAGCTCTTGAGAATTACAGCTGCTGTGACTGACAGTGCCTTAAATATTTATAAATTAGGCGTTTAAAGGTATTGTCGCTCGAGAAAGTATACAGGGGCTCAATTTTGGTCCAGCTAACTTTAAGGCGTCTGGCTGGCGTGTAAACAGAAAGTTTAAAACTTAAAATGCTACTCTAAACGTAGGAAGGAGGTAGGAACTGCGTCAAAAAGATCCGCCCGATTTCGTTACTGCCACTGCGGCTTATAGTATGGTATGAATCGGCTGCCGAAGTCTATTGCGTAATTATTTTATTCCAGTATACGTTTCGAAAATGAAAATGCTTCGTGGGTAAGTATTCAAACTAACTTTCATTTTGGCATCAGCCACCTTAATTTGTGCGATGAAGATGTGAAGCTAGCTGTTTTACAACTACTAATTATTCAGCATGCGTTTTGTAATGTCTTGAACTGATATGCTCTTGTTTTCGATTCTGGGTGCATTGAAAAAAGATAACAAATGATAGAATTCGGTTAGAGAATCTTTTTGCAGTTAGGAAGTGATCGAAATCATGTGGTGGCGGTAGAGGAGCGTTGTGAGGAAGAAGTGATCTTGGACAGCATTTTGTCCCAAAAATTCCTCTTTTTCAATGCATTCCAACGTTTTAAGCACACTATGGCAGAGATACATCCTTCTATTGAGCCATATATTCTATGGAAACGTTTCCTAATGTTTAAATTATGCCCTCCGTAAGTAGCCAGTTCAATGTTTCATCAGAAATAAATCTTAGAAACCACGAATTATGATTAAAACAGGAATTCACGCCGAAAACTATTAGGACAGAACTACATTACTCACTGATTCTAGGCTTAATAAAGAAGCCTAATTATACTATGCGTGGTAAGGCTTTGAACATATATAAGAGCTACCTTTAAGCGCCCGTGTCAGGTAACCTTGGCGATTTTTGGCAAATTAGCCAACACAGAGCGAAGTGAGACGTTTTTAAACCTTAGCATATGATATGAAGTCACAATATTTAAACGTATAGTTCGCGGGGAAAATATCCATTAATCTCTATTTCATATTTTCCCCTTCAAACGGTGTTTTCTTGGATAATTCCTTACCAACGGCGATATGCACCTGTTGACAATATAAATGCAAGATTCCTTAAAGAAACAAACATGTACTCCTCTGTTCTTTTGGCAAAAATATTTCACCAATCTTTAGATACTGGTGCTCTTCCTGTACATTGGAAGCAGGCGAAGGTGATTCCACTTCATAAATTCGGTAACAAGCAATCTCCCCTTGATTATCGCCCCATATCTCTTCATACCATGTAAAATTCTTGAACATGTCATTTGCTCACACCTAGCTAGTTTTCTTGACTCGAACCTTTTTTTCCATCCAGCGCAACATGGCTTCAGGAAATCATACTCATGCGAGACACAGCTACTTTGTTTCACAAACTCCATGCTAACCCTTATTGACAACCGTTCCTTGGCTGATTGTATCTTCTTGGATTTTTCTAAGGCCTTTGACAAAATAAACCATCGTCTTTTACTACTTAAACTCAAGTGTCTTAATATTGACAGACATCTTCTTACCTGGGTCGAATTTTTCCTCATCGGTCGATCACAGCATGTCTTTGCTAACAACAATAATTCACCGTCAACACCTGTTACGTCAGGTGTACCACAAGGGTCCGTTTTGGGCCCTCTTCTTATTTTAGTTTATATTAATGACCTTCCTAACTGTGTGACTTCCCCTATTCACTTATTTGCCGATGACTGTGTTATTTATCGCGAGATTGCTGAACCCGCCGATGTTTCTGCTTTACAATCTGACATCAATAATATAACTAAATGGTGCAGCACATGGTGTATGGACCTAAATGTTAAAAAAATGTAAAGCTATGCGAGTGTCGCGCAGTAATTCCCCCCCTGCTTGCTATGTATTGAATAACACTCCTTTAGATACTGTTACTTCGTACAAATATTTGGGTGTGCATATTTAATGACCTCAGCTGGAAGCAACATATTGATTACATTATTAACAACAGTAACCGCATGCTTGGGTATTTGCGCCGTAACTTTTCGAAGGCACCTGTTTCGACTAAAATGACTATGTACAAAGCATTGGTACGTTCAAAGATTGAATATGCTTCTGCAATCTGGGATCCCGGTTTCACGAACTTGAAGTCCTCACTTGAGATGGTTCAAAATAATTCAGCGCGTTTCATTCTTTCCAATTACAGTCGCACTAGCAGCATAACATCAATGAAACTAAAGCTATCTTTGCCATCTCTCGAGCTTAGAAGGAAAATTTCACGTCTTAGCCTTTTTCACAAAATTTATCATCATAACGAATTGAGGCATACTTTCATTTCGCAGCCATCGTATCGCTCTCCCGCGTTGATCATGCTTACAAAGTAAATGTCATAACTTGCAATACTAATGCCTTTTTTCATTCCTTTCTACCTCGTACGTCAGTAGAGTGGAATCGCCTTCCGCCAGATGTCGCATTAATCCAAGATCACGATTCATTTCGCTCATCACTGATGCAATATCTTGAAGCTGATCCGTGACACTTTTTTTTTTCCCCTGACTATTATCTTATTTCTGTTTTTGGTTTTTCATGCTTGTTTGCTCCCAGTGCTGTTGTTCTTTTCGCTGTATAATGCTGTTCTCTCACCGCTTATGATTGTTTTCAATTTATTCCGCTTGTATAACTTTCTTTATTGTAAGATTGTTTTCGTTGTTCTGTATTCCCTTGTTCGTTTAGCCTTTGCTTTGTTTTGTTCATTTAGTGTTCTATGCTTTCTATCATATATGATGTACCACTCCCCTCTGTAATGAGTATGCGCTTGAGGGTAATAAAATGAAATGAAATGAAATACGCGATTGTATAAAAGCAATTGTAGTCTGGTAATCTTCGTCTTCATAGCCACTGCCATGCATCGCGTGCTGACACACTCGAGGACAAAGAAGTTCGTCGCTGCCTTGCTGATCGCCACGCCTGACGCTCCGCAGCGAGTTCCTCCTGAGCGGCTGGATCCATCTGGGTTTACCGAATAAACACACCCCTACAATTGATGCAGGTGCTGCTGGGTACGTTCCCGTCCACCCTGGAACTAAGAAGCCGCACATTGCTATCTACTTCCACCATGCCGGACGATACTGCCTCAACATCGCCGCCCCTCCCAACGACGGTCCTGTGTTCTGGAGCTCTACGGCAGCGTGACCCATGTCTCTTCAGTGGCACGGTCGATCAAGACGTCGACGATTGGTTGTCGGCGTACGAGCGTGCCAGTACTTACAACCGATGGGACGACACTACCAAATTAGGTAACATATTCGTTTACCTAACTGACGTGGCGAACCTCTGGTTTCGCAACCATGAGGCAGACCTGCCATCTTGGTCTGCATTTAAGAAGAATTTTGCGGAAGTCTTCGCAAAATTCTCAAGTGCTCGCAAGTGTTCGCCCTAACCATTGGAACTACTCTTACGATACCGACCAGCCCTCGCTAAGAACTCCGCCCGGTTCCGACGTTGTATCTCGCGACAATCAAACATATACCACTCGCCGATCATCTCGCCGTTCGCCATCTCCGCTACGACGTTCTACCGGCACTGTTGAGGGAAACTAGCAGTCGCAGTTCCCGGGGCAAGAACTGCGCATGGTTCGAACTGTTCAAGTCTTCCCTGTTCTCCCGCTAACGTAATACGAGTGTTTGTCGACGGCGTCGCAATACTCGCTCTTGTCGACACAGGCGCTGCCGTATCCGTTATCAGTGAAGCTCTTTGCCGTCGTCTTCGCAAGGTGACCACCGCGCTTTCCGACTTTTCGCTTCGCACCGCCTCATCACAGCGCATTCATCCCTCAGCGGCGTGCACGGCCCGTGTTCTCATCGAAGACGTCTTGTACACCATCGAGTTTATTGTACAGTCTCACTGCGCACACGACATCATCCTGGGCTACGATTTCCTTTCCACTCATCGTGCCGTTATTGACTGCGCCCGCGCGGAAGTTTCCTTTTTACCCCTTTGTGATAACGTCTTGTGTGATGTCCCTACCCAGTCTGTAAAACTCCTTGTCTCCAATGACACAGAAATTCCTCCATTTTCTGCTGCCCTCGTTCCACTCTCCTGTGAAAGCGTTACTACTTCGACTGTCTTCTTCACACCTTCCGACGCCGCTTCACGCCATCCCTGCCTGCTGCTCCCATTTGCTGTTCTGAATCCATTTTCGTGCCCGTCCTTCCTGTTACGCGGCGAGTCTCTCGGTCGTATTGAAGAACTTGATCCTGCGCTTGTAAATACTCTTCCTGCCACACCTACTTCATTAGACGTTAATGTTCTCAGCTCTTGCGATATAGCGACCGCTTCGACACTGCCCGATGTTCTTCAACAAGCTATTGACGCAGATCTTCCACCCACACAACGCGATCAACTCGCCGCTCTTCTCCAGAACTTCGCTTCTGCCTTCGACCTTCCTCACACTGCGCTGGGTCGCACGTCTGTTGTTACGCACACAGTCGACACTGTTACAAACGCACCTTTACGACAGCGTCCCTATCGCGTGCCGGCCTCTGAGCGCCAAGTCATTGCTGATAACGTGGACGACATGCTTCGCCGGGGCATCATACAGCCATCTAACAGTAAATGGGCTTCTCCGGTTGTTTTGGCCACTAAGAAAGGTGGTTCCATCCGGTTTTGCGTCGATTACCGTAGGCTTAACAAAATCACGCGCAAAGATGTCTATCCTTTGCCGCGAATCGACGACGCCTTGGACTGTTTACAGGGAGCCGAGTATTTCTCTTTGGATTTGCACTCCGGCTACTGGCAGGCACCGATGGCTGATGATGACCGCTCGAAAACTGCCTTTATAACACCGGATGGCTTATACGAGTTCAACGTTATGCCCTTTGGCCTTTGCAATGCCCAGCTACTTTCGAGCGCCTGATGGCCACTGTCCTTCGTGGACTCAAGTGGCAGACCTGTCTTTGTTATCTAGATGACATCGTAGTTTTCTCTACCGACTTATCTTCTCATCTTCTCCGCCTAAAGCATGTCCTGACGTGTCTCGCCGACGCTGAGCTTCATTGAATTTGAAGAAGTGCCACTTTGCCGCTCGAAAACTCACAATTTTAGGCCACGTAGTCTCTAAGGACGGCATTCTTCCCGACCCCACCAAACTTCGCGCAGTTGCAGAGTTCCCGAAGCCAACCTCCCTGAAGCAGCTTCGGAGCTTTATCGGCCTCTGCTCCTACTTTCGACGCTTCATCTTGAACTTCGCCTCTATCATTGCTCCTCTGACCCGGCTCCTTGCCGGCAACTCCGACCTTTCCGCCTGGACTCCAGCCTGCGATAAAGCCTTCGACACTTTACGCCGCCTTTTGGTTTCGCCTCCTATTATACGCCACTTTGATCCGACTGCGCCTACGGAGATCCACACTGATGCCAGTGGTATCGGGCTTGGTGCCGTCCTTACACAACGTAAGCCTAATTACAGCGAGTATGTTGTGGCATACGCCAGCCGAACATTGACGAAAGCAGAGTCCAATTATTCAGTCACAGAAAGGGAATGTTTGCCCATTATTTGGGCCATCGGAAAATTTCGTCCCTATGTGTGTGGACGACCGTTTTATGTTGTGACCGATCACCACGCTTTGTGCTGGCTGGCCACTCTGAAAGACCCAACCGGTCTTCTTGCTCGCTGGGCTCTCCGCCTCCAGGAGTATGACATCCATATCATTTATCGATCAGATCTGAAGCATACCGACGCGGATGCTCTTTCCCGCTCGCGGTTGCCAAGTGACACCTCATCTGACCACGTCTGTGCTTACGATTTGTCGACCCTTGCCACTATCGACATGGCTACCGAGCAGCGGAATGACCCCTGGATCAATGTCCTTTTGGATTTTCTCTCAAGTCCTACTCCCGGTCATTCATCCAAAGCGCTCGTCCGGCAAGCCCACCACTTCTCCATTCGTGACGGTCTTCTATATCGCCGCAATTATTTGCTTGATGGACGGAAGTGGCTTCCAGTCATCCCGCGTCATCTCCGTGCCGACATTTGTGCTGCGTACCATGGTGACCCACAATGTGCTCCTGGTGGCGTATTGAAAACCTACACGCGCCTACGTCTGCTATTTTACTGGCGTGGAATGTACCACTTTGTGCGACATTTCGTGCGCTCTTGCGAATCTTGTCAACGCCGAAAAACTCCTCAGAAGTCCCCTGTTTCGTTGCAGCCGTTACCCTGTGCTGCTCGTCCGTTTGACCGCGTTGGCATAGATCTCTATGGTCCTCTTCCTACTACTCCCGCTGGAAACCGGTGGATTATCGTGGCAATAGACCATCTTACTCGTTACACTGAAATATCACCGTTATCCTCTGCTACAGCAAGAGATGTTGCTTTGTTCCTTCTCAACAACGTGATTCTTCGCCACGGGACTTTGAAAGAACTGCTCAGTGACCGCGGACGCGTTTTCTTGTCCGACGCTCTTGAGGCCCTACTGAAAGAATGCCGCATCATTCATCGCACCGCTACTTCTTATCACCCTCAGACGAATGGCCTGACAGAACGCTTCAACCGTACTCTGAGTGACATGCTGGCCATGTAGGTCTACGACGCTCATTCCAGCTGGGACCAGGTTCTTCCCTTCGTAACCTACGCGTACAACACTGCGATACAGACAACCACGGGATTCTCTCCCTTCTATACGGGCGCGAGCCAACCTGCACAATGGACGCGCTTTTTCCCTACCGCCCTGATGTTTCTGAATCGACGCCACTCTCGGAACCCGCCCAGTACGCAGAAGAATGCCATCAGCTCGTTCGTTCACTTACAAAGGAATACCAGTGGCAAGAAAAACACCATCGTGACACTGGCGAGGCGCCTTCATATGCACCCAACTCCCTGGTCTGGCTCTGGGTTCCTATCACAACCACCGGCCTTTCAAAGAAGCTTCTTGCTCGGTATCACGGTCCATACCGAGTCCTTCAAAAAACATCTCCTGTCAACTACTTAGTTGAGCCTGTTACGCCCTCTGAGGACTTGCGTCGCCGTGGACGCGAAACAGTTCATGTGAACCGAATCAAGCCCTACTACGATCCATCTGTTCTTTCGGCTCCACAAGTAGCCAGGATGGCTCCTTCTCTACCTAGGGGAAAATGTAGTGTGGTAATCTTCGTCTTCACAGCCACTGCCATGCGTCGCGTGCTGACACATTCGAGGAAGAAGAAGTTCGTCGCTGCCTTGCTGATTCGCCACGCCTGACGCTCCGCAACGAGTTTTTCCTGAGCGGCTGGATCCATCTGGGTTTACCGAATAAACACACCCCTACACAATTATTTGCAGAAAGTGTACAAATCTGCGCAGCGGGTTTTCTTCGCATGTGTTTTCTTCTAAATCTCCCTTCATTCCTATGCGCATTGTACGATACCACTTGCACTCGCTTTCCCGCACTATTTCTGCTTCTTGTCCGACTTTATGTTCCACTTGTGTTATCAATGTCTGGAATCTCACGAATGCGATAGAGGCGCTAGGATTTTGCAAGCTCAGCGTTGAGTACGTGAGCTGCGAGTTAACCTCTTATGTTTTCGTGTGAGTCGTCGTTTTAAGTGAAAATATTTGGTTTACGCTTCAAATAAAGGGATTTACCTAAGTGATACACCGAATTGCTTTCGCCGTCGAAAAAAAGGGATTGGAGATAAACCTCTTCTCTTCAGACCGCGATAAGAGTGCTAACATACAATGGTCGTTGTGAAAACAGGTTTAGTTTCATTAGGATCCGCATGCTGAAATGAATTCCTTCCTGAAGGTTCTTTTTCTTTCATCACCTATTGGTTAGCAATAGTTCGAATGAAAATGTTTATTGTTTTGGTTAAACATATATAAATTGTTGTTAATATTCTGTTGTTAATGTTAATCCTTGGCAATGCCTGACAAGATGAACTAAGGGATTGATTTCTACAAGATCTGGTTGCACGCCACGCTCCAGAAGTCGTGTAACGAAACATTTGTAATTATATTTGTTATTTATAAATGAAATGCGACAAAATCTTGCACAGATGTGTAACGTTGTAACTTGTTATCCATGTGTCAAAATGTATTACATTTTAAGCAAGCCGCAAAAGTAGCTGAGCTAATACAAATAAAATTCTCGTATATTCATTTCCGGGAGTGTAATTATAGAGAGAAGTGGAAAGCGTATTTTTCACCATGCTTACAATTCCGTGTTCTGTGGAAGTTATTAGTTTTCTTTGGTTGCTTAACTTTTAATAAACGGAAAAAAGTCCTGCGCCGAATTTGCATGGCCAGCTTTTTCAAAAAATAACTTCGAAAATTATTTCCCTTGAGCCTTAGAAAAGGAGACCTTTTTTGTACTTCGGAATAAATCATTATTCATGAACAGTAAACTGCATCATTTTATTTATTCCCATTGGTTAAAAATGCTAAACGAGTTAGTGATAGAGGCCCTTTGCTCTCTTTATTATACCGCGTGCTTTTGGTTTAGGTAAGAGAGTTGACTAGTTTCAACAAACACAAGTGGTGATCTCCTTTTTGGCGGTGCACTGTCTGTCAGCCGTAGCGAGAGCGTAAGAGCGGTTCGCGCAATATTACCAACAGCCACATACAAAAGAAGCGTTGCTTCCTAAACATCTAGTGTATATTTTGCTATAGCATTTGTACAAGCGAAGACACGCCAATGATGAAAAAAGAATAAGTTTAGAAGGGTGGCAAGATTATACACTTTCTTTACTCATTCTCTTTCGAAAGAAACAGAAATGTGCCTTTCGTTACGAGAAGGCGCCTCGTATCGAATATTCTCTATTGCAGGAATAGCCCTAAATTAGTACACGCATTATTCGACTGAACTTGGAGGGCAGTGTAAACGGAGACAGAAATTGCAAGCTAATGTTGTTTTTCTTCTTATTATTGGAAACACGAAAAATATTGTACAGGAGCCTTCTTTGGAAGATCGGCTGAGCGGTCAGCAAAACCAAAAATTCCTTGAAACAGTGAAAGAAGCAATAATAATGAATTATAAAAAGGTCTCAAATGTACCATTTTTTCTTTCCCGCTGGGGAAAACAAGATATCATGTGAAATAAAAACTCGGAGCCCTTGAAATTCAATCTATTAAGTGTTCGTTGCCCATCGTGCACTGTATGCACACAGAGCGAGGCGGTCTGCTGCTCCATAATTGTTTGTACATGAGGCCCTGCCTTCCAGCTTGACTGCTTTCTGATCGCTTCGGCAAACATTTTCGTTCAGCTGAAACGCTTCTACCTCAGCCTTCTCCTTCGATTTCTCGTTACGCTTCTGCCCCCTCACCCACCCCTCCTCCAGACTCTTCGGAATCTCTGCTGCCGCTAGCTTCACCTTGCAAGGTGATGTGAACAAAACAATGGTTTTCTCTAAATTCCTTCTTTTTGTTTTTTCTCTATACCGACACCGGAGTTTTGACGTAACCAAGATACGGTTGCGCTGATTTTGCCGGACTTTGCCGACGGGGGTGTTGGATTTGGGTCGCGAGTGCCGGGGTAGCGTACCGCTGCGGCGCGCGGCCTCTCGGTAGCGTTGGCCTGGCGGCTCCGTGGACGGCGGACGGCATCAAAGGTGCCAGCAAAGACGAGGCGTCTTTTAACGAAACAACCTTTACTGTAACATCAGGAAGAAACGGGCAGTGAAGCTGACCCGGAGAGATTACAGACACTCTCACACAGCTGGTGTCTAGCGTCGTGCCAACGGCGCGTCAAAGTAGTCTCTGTCCCAGCGGAGTCGGCCGCTGCTTTTTATAGTTTTTCCAGTTCACAGGGAAAGGGTAAACCCTCACAGGAAAGGGAGAGCCAAACATGTTGGTTCACGACGAATGACTCAATCACAGGTGTTCCGACCTCATCTCCTCCACCTCCTGCAGACAGGAGAGGGCGACGCACTTTCCCTCGAGCTCCAGGCTTGGCCAGCTTTTGCACACACGCGCACGCACACACATTTGGCGCGTGGCAGGAACACGCTGAGACTTGTCGGCGGGAAGAAGCGTTGCGCGGCCGATGAACGGCGTCGAAATGGCCGATCCGCTCGCGGTTCTGCCTGTTGCTATGCGGTGGCCGCGTCAGCTGTCCCACTTCTCGGTGGAGAAACGTAACAGACTGCCCCGCCGGGGAAGGGAGATCCCGAAGGGCAGGGGACTGCATCCGCTGTCTGGAGGGATCGGGATGTTGCTGCTAACCAGGGTCGTCCGACTCTGTTTCTCTTGAGCCAGTCAGCCTGAAGAAGTCCTTGGCAAGTCCGGGTTTCCAAGGCACTCTGCAACTTGTCTTCAGGAGAGATTTCTGACAACCTACAGCATCACAACCACGCTAAAAACTCAACCGGTCAGCCAGCAAGCACGGCACAATCTTCACAAAGTTTTGCCAGACTGTTTCCATCTTATGCCCCCCATCTATACTAAAGGGCAGCTCAGCAGCACTTGGAACGCGTCCACAAATTTGAAAATCGCATTTTCAAAACAGCACTTCAAACAAAGATACTACAATACAAATGTTCAAAATCCTATGTCAGGAAGAAAAACACCAAGAAGTGAAAACTGGGGCTTCTTCTCATGTTATGGGCTCCGACTTAAGCCATCGGCGTTACCGTTGAGATCACCCGTTTCACTAATGCTTCGGCTGTCCGTTTCACGGAACAACCGTAACTTCCTGTTTCTGTGCAAAGAAACGCATGAGCATAAGTCGCTCATTTTTCTAAACAATCTATCCCTCTCCTTACGTGTGGCGCACCAGTCACGCATTTTCTCGGCACGGGTGCATTTGTGCCGTTGGGATAGTCGCTTTCTTTTTCGCGATAGCTTCAATTTGTTCCATTCTTTCTTGCGCCTGCCTTTCCGCTCTTTTCTGCGACAGCACTGGAACACATGCTTTGTGCTTTCTTTTCGCAATCTTTGGAGTTTGCTCTCCTTACGATGGCAGCATTCTTTCTCGCGCCTGCCTTTCCGCGTTTTTCGGTGGCAGCACTTGAATACTCTAGTCCTACTTTCTTTCGGCGCGAGCTCTGGCAAGCTAGCGGGAACCGGAGCTAGTAGGACACCGGTGTCGTCAAAGTGGTCAAAGTGCGGCGCCGCGTCTACATCGCGGCCAGCAGCGCATGACTCACTTTCAGTCAAGTCCGAACAACAACAATGGCTGACGTCAGTCGCATCAGTCCCCCTTCTAGGCATTTGCTCTGGCGGCTCACCACTCAGTGCGTCGCCTCGCTCAGAGCTAACCGGCGCACGATCAAGCTCTTTCGACAGCTGGGGCGCTTCGGATTGCGTGAGGGTCATGTGTGCTACGTCCGCGTTCGCACTGGGGTTGCTTCCGCGAATACCACTTAGCGTGGTTTCGGAGCACGAACTATTCTGACTCTGCTCTGGTCGTTCGCTGTCGCCTTCGCAAGTCTCGCTCTCTACAGCGGACGCGCACTCCTCGTCGGTCTGCCCTGGCTGACCACAACTCGCGGGCTGCGCAGTTTCCCTGATCGGCACTTCGTTTTTCTGCGTGCCCTGCTCTACGACACAGCTGATTTCGGAAACTGAAAGTTTCTCATTTCCTAGCTGATTTCCATCTCCGCCACGCTCTAGACCAGCTTCTGCATTTAACTCGAGAGGCGGTTCAGCTATTATCAGTTCCCCACACTCATTTGGTGGAACTGTATCTCCTACAGCTACTTGGGTTGGCATGCAGTTCACCTCGCTTAACGGCGTCACTTCGGACTTCTCGCCGATTAAGCTTGTGCTAACCGTCTCAGCTAGTGGCTCGACCAAGGTAACACGATGCTCTTCTGTTAGAGGCTCGGTAGGCTCGCTACTGCGGTCACATTGCTCGGCCGCTTCCCCAAGCTGTAGTTTACTCTCTGGTACTTTTGACTGTTCAGGCTCACTTGTGTCTACGGCGTACGTGGTCTTAATCTCAGTGTGCTGTTCTTCACACTCCGGTGCAAGTTCGATTTGCTCCGAAACTTCCGCACTGTCTAGCCATTCGCTTAGAGCGGCTTTCAACTGGTACGCCAAATCAAAGTACGACTTGTAACAATTGTTCTCGCTCTCATATCTCTTCCGAAGATCATGAGGCGTTATCTGATATCGTATCAGCAATGACTCTTTTAGTGCATCATAATTTTGAAAGCTGTTGCCAACCAATCGCTTGATTTCTTCTGACGCTTCAGCGAAGAGAACAGCTACCAACTTTTGCGCCCAACTATCTCGCCCGATGCGTTTATTTCTGCAGACACTTTCGAAGTCTGCCAAATAATTTGCCATATCCTCGGCGATGAGGCACGGTGGCGGACCGTCTCGCGGCATTGAACTGTTACAATGAATGGCATTAAAAGCTTTAATCTTTTCCACGCTCATTCCATGTGCTGAAATCTCCAGCTGTATCAGTTTGCTTACGCGGGCGTCTTCTTTCTCGTGACTTTCCCTACGCTCACGATCCTCTTTCTCGTGACGTTCCCTACGCTCACGATCCTCTTTCTCGTGGCGTTCTCTACGTTCATGAATCTCTTTCTCGTGACGTTCACGTTCCTCTTGACGTTCGTCAATGATCTCAAGGCATTCCAAAAGCTCGTCATCTTCAGCTTCCAACGCAAGAATAGCCTTTAACACTTCTGGTTTTCTGAGTTTGTCTGACAAATCCAGACCCAACTCCTCCGCAAGCTCCAGCAATTTCGGTTTGCGCAACGACTTCAAATCCAAACCCATGGCTGTTCCGAATGCTGCCTTCTCTACTGCCCACTATTGCCTTGCTGCAATTAACCCAGCAACAACGACAACACAATTACCAGCTCTGTTCTCTACTTAACAAAAGCCTGGCAAAACTCAGTAGAAGAAAGTCCCGCACTCACCAAACCTCGCAGCCAAGAATCCAACGCAGTCGTTCCGCTGCAGGCAACCAGTCATCACACAGGGCTCGTTGCACTGCTCCCGCCTTTCCGCTGAGCTGCTTTGATTCACGGGTCAAGCCTGTGACATCTCCGCTCTTCCCACCAGATGTTGCACCTCAGTCATGCCTGGCTCGTTTCATCGACCACGGTCACTGCTTGGTCGTCCTCGTTTCTTCGCTGTTCACCAGTTGTTGGACGACGGTATCGCCTGGCTCGTCCCTCCAACCACGGTTACGGCTTGGTCGTCGTCATCCCACCGCTGTTCACCAATTGTTGGATTTGGGTCGCGAGTGCCGGGGTAGCGTACCGCTGCGGCGCGCGGCCTCTCGGTAGCGTTGGCCTGGCGGCTCCGTGGACGGCGGACGGCATCAAAGGTGCCAGCAAAGACGAGGCGTCTTTTAACGAAACAACCTTTACTGTAACATCAGGAAGAAACGGGCAGTGAAGCTGACCCGGAGAGATTACAGACACTCTCACACAGCTGGTGTCTAGCGTCGTGCCAACGGCGCGTCAAAGTAGTCTCTGTCCCAGCGGAGTCGGCCGCTGCTTTTTATAGTTTTTTCAGTTCACAGGGAAAGGGTAAACCCTCACAGGAAAGGGAGAGCCAAACATGTTGGTTCACGACGAATGACTCAATCGCAGGTGTTCCGACCTCATCTCCTCCACCTCCTGCAGACAGGAGAGGGCGACGCACTTTCCCTCGAGCTCCAGGCTTGGCCAGCTTTTGCACACACGCGCACGCACACACATTTGGCGCGTGGCAGGAACACGCTGAGACTTGTCGGCGGGAAGAAGCGTTGCGCGGCCGATGAACGGCGTCGAAATGGCCGATCCGCTCGCGGTTCTGCCTGTTGCTGTGCGGTGGCCGCGTCAGCTGTCCCACTTCTCGGTGGAGAAACGTAACAGGGGGTAAAAGCAAATCTTAGCGGCCCTAGGAATATATTGAACCAAAAATATTTAAAAGGTGTGTTTTTTTTTTTTTATTTTGAAGTGCGCCTATGATTTCATTATTCTGTGCAGAGTAACTATGAAAATCGTAGAACACATTGTGAGACTATGAAACAGCTTTACAGAGGCGGATTATATTTACATCACCGCGATACATATAGGGATACAAATCTGGAACACAGCTCATAGAAGCACATGCTAGGGAAACTTGCCAAAATTATTTTCCGGTTTCAGAGAGCGCCGATAAGTACTACAGATGGTTAAAAGTTGGCGGATGTCGTAAATAAAGGTTGTCACAAAGTATCCTTCATCATTGTGAAGAAAAAGAAGTTTTTTTTTTTTTAAATTACCTTGATAAATGCGCATAGTGAAGACCGACATCGCGACAGCTTTTTGTGTCCTCCGATATGCTTCCGCGCTGGCTACATTTCCTCATAAATACGGCTGCTAAAATGATGCAAACATTAAAGATGAATGAAGTCGTCAAGAAGCACGATAAATGAACCACGCGCCGCAGCAGATGAACAAAATTCTCCTTCTGCATGCTCACAAAAGCCGCGTTCTCGGACACCGGCGTTGTCCGCGGCCGATTAGAGCGTCGTCTGCGCCGACGTCTGTTACAGGGAGCCCTTCCCTTTCCTTCCCTTCTCATGACGTTTGTGAAGTGCTTTTCGAATGTAGTTTTCCGTAGGCTGCACATCTTGAATGAAATTAGTGAACAAATGCAGTGCGTATGGCAGCATATCAAGATATGAAAGAAGCTTATGCAATTCGGAGAAACATCCAGCGGATAACAAGCCTGTCGGCGGTATGTGCGGCTTCCCAACACATATATTTAGCGCCGTTTTAAAAATAGATTGCCTCCGGAATGACGTAGCATACATTGTAGCCCACTTGTTCAGCACTCTCGTCAATGCTTAATGACCGGCCACCTCTTCGGCTGCTCGGCGAAACGAGATAAAGATTGCGGTAAGCTGGGTTTACATGTGTGTTATGTGTCGCCCTGACGACTCGCACCCCCACACCCCCATATGTTTATCCACGGTGTTTTAAAGACGCTGCGACACCCCCATATGTTTATCCACGGTGTTTTAAAGATGCTGCGCCTCTGAAATGTAATTTCATGTTTGCAGAATTTGTTCTAGGATGTTCGTGGTTGCTGTGTGCCAAAATATGACAGGATAAATGCTGCGTAAAATGAGAAAACTGCTTTGGAATCTTTCGGGTCCATGCATTCCTATAGGCACTAAGCCTACCTTACATTCCTAGTCTGTTGTGGTGTCGTGAGCGCCCCCTTTGTTTGTAAACATGGTGTTTATCTATAGCAGGCACAGGAGATCTTGAAAGCACGTCTCCCTATGCACTGTCTTTTCTCTGTCTTTGGTAGAAATAGGCCAGAAGCAGTTAGAGCGGTATTCTTCTTGTTGACAAAGTGTGCTGCCCAGCTGTACAATATCCAGTGGCGCCCGAGAAAGCGGCCAAACATCACACTTCCTGTTCCATCCGTTTTCTTTACTAATATTTCTTCATCGTCTGAAGGCTTTCTTTACCAGTCTACCAAAGTGCACTGTGCACAAGCAGAGATCGCACTTGCTTTTTCTAGTTACTGTCGCGTTTTTCATCTTCCACAGGTTGTCACTTAATCAATCTAATTGCAACGCAAATTACGACTTAGGACAGCAAAATTTTTAAAGCTAGCCAAGAAGATAAAGTGACTGTAAAAATACGCAGCTTGTCATTGCTATTCGACGCTCCGTTGCTGCACGGCTCCAAAACACAAGAACGTCAGAAGTTCGTACCTTTTTGGCGGGACAGCCACCCAAAAAAAGACACTGCAGAGTAGTTTATGGAAGTGCGCATCGCAAAATTCCCGCGATTATTAACACGCGTTAAGTGGACACACTGCGGGAGCCGCTAGTGTTTAACAAACATGTTTATTCTAGGAGACTGATTAATGCAGGACGCTTGTCTTACTACTATGTCTCATTTTATTACATGTCTCGTTTTACCCTGTTTTACTCTATACGTATGCAAATGAACACGCAATCTAAACACGGAAAAGTGGCTGGCAATAGCAGAAATATTGCGAGCGTGCCATGAAAGAACAAACAGCCGAGTCATATACAATTCTGTAAAAAAGTACTGTCTATACCCGTGGAATAATGTGAACCTTTAACCTGAAGTTACTGGATTTTTGAGGAATCTTTAAGAACCTTACGTAAGAGCACTGTGCAACTTCATAATGATGGCTTGAACCAGATGTGAGAAATCGAACATAAATTGACAATATGTATGTGTAAAGTGAAAAGACACACAACGAGCAGAGAAGATGAGAGAAAAACGGAATGTAATAATATGTGAGTCGAAATCATGACGAAATGGGAATGGGTAGTGTATGGGCAGCGAATAGGAAGGGCATGGACAGGGCACTGAAAGCAAAGACAAAATAAGGGAGCGTCCGTTAGGGCAAAAGAGACGGCTTTCGGGAGAGACCAGCTGTTATAGAATAGGCATAACAGAGTATGGTGGGCAGGTGAGTTTTGAAAGTTTGCTGAGATAACGTTGCTGCGGAGTGCATTGGCCAGGTTTAATTGGGGAGATGTACGAGTCCTTTGTTCTGTGGAAGTCGAGATGAAAATAGCGATGGGGAGGGGGCTTAAAGAAGGTAAGGCATCAGCGCTGGACCGAACAAGATAGATGCACGACCGAATGGGTGAAGCGTTTTCTTTTTAGTGAACCCAGTTAGGTTATAGCTGTTGCTGCTGCTGATGATGATGCTGATGCTGAATAGATTTATCTTGCTATCACGGGCTTTGCTCAGTTAAATTGGTGGTGGTCGTTGATTGCAAACTACGAAAAATGCAGAAGTACAGGATAAGTGTAGACGAGAATCGTGCGGAAGTATGTTGGCGTAGTTTATCTTCGTAAGTGGCGGATGTAGGTGACGTTGTAACTGCCATCTCATCCACTCTTGTTATCGACTCCTGGAGCGGCGCATTTGAGCCTCAAGTTATAGCCGCAATGAACCACGCTCGCAATTCATTTTAAAGCAGTCTGTATTGGCCCGGCTCGCTGCACCAGTTTATGCAGTTCAATCACGTAGTACATACGTCACTGCTGTCGTCACATTCACATGTTTAATGTAAAGAACACAAATACAATTAAGTAATTTTAACAGTGCCCTCCTGTAAACTACTTTCTGCCACAGACAAGTTCTTGAGAAGAATCGTATTGTATGCTACTAAAGTTGCCAGAAGCGACATAGATGAACAAGGCCCCGATCTAAGTAAGCCGCACGAACGTGCTTGCATTGCCTAGGGCCCGCACAGCTGTCTAGGGATGGGAGGGCCCTGGAAGGCTGGATTACAATTTCATCCGCATTTTAGGAAACGTAGCGCAAAGAAGACAAGGACAAAAAAAGAAGGAAACACACACGAGCGCTCGTGTGCGTTTCCTTCCTTTTTTGTCCTTGTCTTCTTTGCGCTACGTTCCCTAAAATGCGAATGCACCAACTCGCCCAATTCAGCATTCTTGTACAATTTCATCCTTCGATCCCAACCAGGAAGCCAGAGTCGGCAGTGTCTGTCGACTCGGCCCTTACATACCGTCTCGTAACGTCACAGAAAACGCCGACCACTCAGTGGCTGGCCATGTTGCTTGCCAACTACAACCTGCCGGTGGCATCCTGAAAAGTCAAAGGTCGAGGCTTTAGACATAACTCCAGTGTGTTTCACACATGCCTCGTGCTTGTGGCGGTTTTGTACTTAAAATACTCGGAGCAACCTTCACGAACGCTGAACAGTTTATTACGCTTTTGTTAAGAAATAAACGAGACAGTGGGTGCCGGCGTGCGAAAAACATTACATACGAATGGAGAGGTTCAAGTGCTACACGATTCGCGAATGGTGGCGATCAGTATGCGCGGGTTGAATGCTGTTTAGAATCACGTTCAACGTTTACCGTTTTCGCTGGAATTGCAGTGTATAGTAGTGAGCGAAACGTTCTGAAGCGTTGCTATTGTTCCTGGAGATTATTCACGGCGACCGCCTATGCCGACCCAGAATTGAGCGCTATTAGAGCAAGGCGAATGAAACCGACCGTCGCCTCTGCGTCCTTCACGTCTGCGCTTTGAGTATGCGTACGCGCGCTTCGGCAATACCATCGATCTCAGCCTCTCTAAGCCACTGCTCCAATTGGGGCCAAATAGAGGACGCGCTCATATGCCGCAGCTGCCCTCGTAGAAGTGTGCCGCAGGCGTATTGTTATCTCGCTCACTTCGCATACGATACGCGGTGCGATGGTTCCGATTTCCCTCGATGTGTCTGGATAATCATGTTCTTACTGCGGCGCATCTCATTCAGAGATTCATGGAAATCCTCCAGTTCGGCGACGTATATCTCCTCCGCTATTACCTTAAAAAACAATTTTTCTAAAGTGCTGTTTTTATTTTTGTGGAAACCGCGTTACCACAATGCTACAGTCATGGTGAGAGATGACTTGATAGGACAAACTAGAGTGAGCAAGGAAGAAAGGAGCTTAAAAAGGCGCCCTGAATTCAATGCTGATGTATAGTGTTGTTTTCAGTTAAAAGCCCGCGTTCTTGAACCGAATGCCATTTTGTGGCCGCGAAGCAGTAAACAGTTCCGATAATTTATGGAAATCAGTTTCGGTGAGCCATTCAGCGGTGTAGAATGCGTATCGCATGGCTTTGCAGGATTGCTTTGTTTAAAGGTGTTTGCATAGCTGCTTCAGAAATTGGAAAATTCGTTGAGCTGTGCTGTCACCAAGTAATGCAAATTTTTATTTACTACTTTCCTCTGACCCTTCCGCACTATGGACTCGCTTGTAAAAATTATTCTCTGCCCTTTTATCTTCCCGTGAATATATTACTTGTCTTGGGGCCCGTGTTTATGAATAAATGCCCAGGATTAAGACGATTAATTTATATATACCATAAAATGCATGTCGAGGACGGAATTTTGGACTGAGTGCAGTTAGAAAGGTTAGGCAACGCGTGATTTTCTTGTAATGCATTCTGCCTTCTTGGCGCGGAAAAAGGGCGTGCAGTAATATTGCTGCCAGGTTTTGTAGGAACTCAGTAAGCAACTTCAATGCCAATGCTAGAAGCCGAAAAACCTGCTTTTTGGGCCATTTTTTTCTAGGATTGCGCGCCGCTCGTGCCCTGAAATGAAGGAAATTCTTTGACCTTAACGTTGTTTATCCTGAAGTATTGCTCTTTATAAGCCAATCGTTATGCTAATTGCTTATTGTAGCGGGCGAGTTCCTTATTTTCTTTTCTCAAGTCAGCTTGCTTGCTTTTCATTTTCTGGTAAAGTTCAGTAAGCATAGCAAGGCGGGCCGCAATTCGTAAGTTTTTATTTTTTTTTTCAGTTCGTCATCATCTTTTGCCGATTCCGTGCTATTGGAAATTTTTACACTGAAGTGACTGGTATGGTTGGCAGCAGTTGCCACAGAAACCGTTCAAGAATTAATCGATAGGAACTAACTAGCGTCAAGCGCACGAGATTGTGACGGCTTGCTCGCTGCCGCAAATCCAGCTGCCAAATGGTCAGGGCTTTCAGGTGTGTGTCTTTAGTATTTGTTAGAACTGGGTGTATTGCATGCTTGCTTTTCAAATACTTTGTTGAATTGCGAGTCAGCTCTTATTTTTTTCTGCTGAGTATTCTTCTTTCGTCTAGTGAATTGTTCACTTAGGGAATAAGTCTCGAGCCTGATGAGCGTCTTCTTGATGAGTAACTGCCCTATTTTGTTGGCGATGTGCTTCCTTTATTGTCATTTGGAATGTGCTCAATATCCAGTGAGTATAAAAAAATCTGCATTGTACGGTGCAAAGGCTGCACTACTAAGTCTTATTAACAAGTTTCTCAGCTTAGCGTTTCAAATACCTTGCAGTATGGGTGGAACAACAAAAATACTAGCTGATTTTGCTACAAGTTACAAATCTTCAAAGACATGACGACGAGCTCGGAGGCGCATTTATTTATTTTATGATGATGTAAACATTGCTTAGTTCCCGCAAAGAAGCTTAGCGAGGAAAGTGCGCGGTTATTATCGTTGAAAGTCTGCGCGGGAACTCAGCTATGTAGACCGAAGCGTTCAAAGTCAGCAAATGGGATTCATTCTTCCAGCGCACCGTATTCCCCTACTCACAAATGACTATTCCAAAAGATCAATCATGGCTTCCTATCTTTCCAGCTTGCAAGTTCACCTAAGCTGTCATTTTCTCCCCGAGACCATTTCCAATTGATCGGCCAAGGACATTGCACGCCTGAGGCCTGTCGATACATAGTAAGAAAATAAAAAATCTTGGACAAGAATTGAGAACCAATTTTATATACTGAACTGATTTTAAATCACGGCTCACTATTTTCGTGGATGGTGAAAAACGGGCGCTTTTTATGGGGTCGCCTTGTTCACAGATTCTGGTGGGCTACATAGGACTGCAGTGCTCTTGCTTCGCATGAAACCATAATTCAGTGGATTGAGATTACTGTCAAGGAACGAGTGACTGCACCTAGATTATGGGTCAGTAAGAGCGTACAAAATGAACAAAGGGCAGCGATATTTTTAAAAGTGCCCCTGGCGCGCTTCCCTGGGGGCAATGTTCCAGGAAAGCACAGGCCTTGGACGATTTCAGTGGTCTTGGGTCAAGGCGCAATGACCTTTCACGAGATTACTATGCGTTGTCGTATTTCACACTGCGACGTCCGCAGTCTGAAGCTCGCCCTTCGACTGTGTGATGGATGAAACGGCCCGCTATCAGTCGCAATAGCATTAAGCGGCCGGTAGGCATTTCAAGCCGACGATACGACTCTAAATTTATTTTATACTAAGAAGCATTCCAGTTGTATCCGCTGCCTGGCTGCCTCGTGATAGTGAAATGGCAGGGCACCTAAATCACACTTTAATAAGAATATTCAGTAAAGCTTTACTTTCATCAAACAGGAAACAGTAGTAGGCAGTTTTGAGCAGGCCATTTTGAGGACATAATTAGAACATTTGCCTCCACGTCTAACTGCTTTAACGATGCTCTTGAATAGTATATTTTTACCGGTGCTCCTTTGAATTCATTCTGGTGTCTCTGCCCCGCCGCGTTGGTGCAGTGGTATAGATGCCCGACTACTGTGCCGTGGTACAGCGTTCGATCCCGACCGCCGGTGGCTGCGTTTCGATGGAGGCGAAACAAAGGTGGTGGTGGCAAGAACCTTTATTTGTTATACAAGGGTCAGGTGGTATGTTTGGATCAGCCCATAAGGGACCGGTCCTTACAAGCACAAGATGGAGGTCCCTAGTTTGGGACCCCAGTGGCGGTTTCTGCCTCCGGGGCGCATCCGACTAAGGCTTGTTGGGCCTATAAGTCCTGGCAGCCGAGCAGGATCGCCTCCCAGTCCTCCCGGGTTGGGTTGGGGATGGGGGGAATAGCCGGGCTGGAGGGGCAGGCCCACACCATGTGATAGAAGTCAGAAGACACCGCTCCACAGTGTAGGCAGCTGCCACTAAAGGAGGGGTTAAAATGTTCGTGTGCTGTCCGATGTCAGCGTATGTTAAAGATCTTCAGGTAGTTAAAAATGCTCTGGAGCCTTCCACGTCTGCACCTTTTTCTCTGTATCCGCTTTCACTCCCCTCTTTCCCTCTTCTCATACGGTGAGGTTCAGGTGTTTACAGAAACAAGTGTGACAGATACTGCGCCTTTCCCTTGCTGTGAACCAATTATTATTATTATTATTATTATTATTATTATTATTATTATTATTATTATTATTATTATTATTATTATTATTATTATTATTATTATTATTATTATTATTAAACCTCCTGGTATTGACGGCTTATCAGCCAGTGTGCTACAAAGAAACTTTGCAGTTTTATCCGGTATTTTGCTGTTTATGTTAAACGGCTTTTTTGATACCGCGTGTATTCCAAAAGAGCTAAAAACTGCTGTAGTTAAACCACTTTTCAAGGAAGGATAAAAAGACGATATGAAGAACTATCGACCCATTGCTAGTCTTCCTCTACTTTCTCGTATTATTGAAAAGTTCCTTTTGAAATTAATGTCTTTGTTTGCTGAAAAAGGTTCTATTTTGTCTACTCGTCAGTTTGTTTTCGTCTCCGGTCGTGGTACGGTCGCCCTTCTAGAGGAATTCTCTGATGAAGTGTTCTCAGCTTTCGATCAAAATTTGTTTGGCCTTGCTTTGTTTATAGACTTATCTAAAGCGTTTGATACAGTGCATCACGGTATTCTACTACACAAACTCTATTCCAGTGGTTTCAGGGGCCAGTTTTTTATGTCCTCAAGAACTGCCTTGTTGAACGATCACAAATGGTTGTACTACACGACATTACAAATGCAAGTGGTAAACCTCCTGTAAGGCTGGAGTTCCTCAAGGGTCTATTCTATCACCTCTGCTTTTAATATTTATTAATCATTTCGCGCAGGTAATTTCGAAAGATTTAATATTTCAGTACGCTGCTGTCACTGTTTTGTTCTCAAAACATTTTTCTTACAGTGTGGCCATCTCTAATCTGCAGAATAATATACATAAAGCAATGACTTGGTTTGCTGATAACTGTCTAGGATAACGCCTCAGAACGCAGCTTGTTTATTTCATATCCCCTATCAAATTAACAGTAATAGATGCGTCAATTTTTCTCCACGGTCACAATTGCCATCCCTGTCGATGCAGTACGCCGGTCACCCAAACGAACTCGGTGAGATACTTAGGAGTATCCTTCGACAGTGATTTGTCGTGGAACACTCACTTATCGCACATATGCAACAGGCTTAGAGCGCTGCATGGTTATTCATTACTATTAAATCTATCATTCCATTTCATATAAAGAACTATTGCACATGCTCTTGTCTACAGCAGTCTGAGATACGGGATTACTGTGTTTGCTTTTTGCCCCATGCGATGGAATACCCGCTTTGATTTTTTGTTAAAGAATATATTAAGAAACATAGCCTACAACACTCCATTTGCTACAAATTGCAACATCTCCTCAGCACTTGGCCTTCCATGCTTTTGGATTCTGTTTGTTCAAACTGTGGTGCTACGACATTTCTGGTTTAGCGATTTTAAAATATGTGGCACAGCCCCCCGAAATATTCGTATAGTGTCCGTTTTGCAGTTCCGCGCTCTTCAACGAGTTATGGAGAAGCTAGACGTAGTGTTTATGTGCCTAAATGTTTTTGATGATTTTCCGGATGAGATATTCTCGGCTACATCCAAAACTGCATTAAAGAAAATGCTTGCCTCTTTGTAACACGAAAAATGTATCGGTCTGTAATGTGTACTCTTAAGTTCTTTGATGCTCATTCTTATTTTGTGATTTGCTCTTGTTTATATAGTTCTTCCAAACTATTGCATGACCTTTCTGTATGTTATTATAGGTTACTGCATGCTGGTTCGCTGACTTTTGCCGGCCCTATAGTCCATCAAGCCCTTGCTGGCTTTGACAGGCCCACTTCTGTAACTTTGTAATCTTTTTGATCAGTAAAACATTATTATTATTATTTCTAGCCTAAGTATTGTAAATAATTTTGTTCACGTTTTACTTTTTAGTCTGTTCAGTGCTGTTTAAAGTATCTTGTACTGCTTTTTATCCGTTTCTTATTTATATTTTAACTTTAAACATTATTTTCGAATCTTACTGTCCAGCATTCAATTCTATTTTTTACTGTATTTCCCTGTATTTCTAGCCTGTGTTTAAGGTACCACGCACTTGTTTCTCCTGGAATCGTGGTTTATTTTATGTATACTTCTATTACTATAATCAGTGTCAGTTATTTGTTTTTTCTTGATCTATTGTTTTTTTTCGTGATGTGCTCTAAAATTCTCTGACTGTGTATATAAGACATGCTACTCATTGATTTCTTTCTTTCCGTGACACTTTTCGTCTCAGTTTCATGTGTTATTTGTTTCTCCTTTTGTGTTCTATCTGTTTGTGTAAAACTTGTGCGTGCAGTTTCATTTTTTTTTGTGCTGCAGCACGAAGATCACATGTTTGTTCCAGCGCACAATAAATAAAGATTGATTATTATTATTATTAATAATACTACTACTATTATTATTATTATATTACTATTATATTTATTAATAGTAGTAATTTTTCCCAAGATGGCGCCCACTAAGGGTGCATATGCGTTGTGCTGTCGCCCGTTCTTTGGCAAGCAGCAGTTTTTAGGCTGTGACGACTGTGCGAAACGTGTTCATTCGAAGTGCGGCATTTGGGCGGATGATGAGCTACAACTCTTGTGAAGTCTGGTTCACGGCCTTTTGTGTGCAATTTGTGTCCGTCGTCGTCTCGTCTGACAGTGCTAGGCTTAGCAACGGTGGAGCGCCGGCAGCTACGCTCCCTTCTTCCGTCGCCCCGATCCTGTCCAACCACCCCACCGGTTTTCCCCCATCAACCCCGACCGGCGAACATGGCGGCGAGTTTGCCTCGCTACGGGCTCTCCTGGACGCGCTTGAGGGGATCTCCTTTTTAAAGGGCAACTCCGGGGTTTTTTTGACATTCGAATATTCTAATAAAAATTTTACTGTAGATTCTCCTTTCCGTTCGCGCGGAACACGACTTTAAAATATGCTGTTTTCATGGCTTAAATTGAGACTATTTCTGCCGGCAACACTGAGTTTCTGACGTCACAAACAGTATACCGGCGTTACTGTCCACTTCCCGCATGATTATGAAATTTTGAGGCTTATATTGAACTACCTCAGACATTTTATGCAATGCTTCATGATTTCCATGCTTTATTTTCACCATTCAACGCACGTATGAGTGTTTCTCTAATATTGAGTGTGACGTCACCATTTCGTCACCTGGGACGTCATTTCTGGCCGTGAAAGCAGTTTCGGTTTCGATTTGCTCTTCTTTCTTTTTAAAAATACTTCTAATTGGAGTTTCGAAAAACGTTTTTTTATGTTCGAGTCAGGACGTGCCGAGGATTTTAATTCAACCAAAAACACAGAATGATGAAAAAACCACCGGAGTTGACCTTTAAGCGATGAGGTTGCTCAGCTGCGGGGGGAGAATAAGCGCCTTCGTGGGGAGAACTCGCGGGCCTTCGCATAACAAGCCGAGGTCATTGCCTCTCTACGTGCCGAAGTTCGCTGCCTACGCTAGGAACTTGAGCGGCGCGCTGCTTCGTAGTGCGACAGTCCTCTCGCTGAGTCCGTGGGAAATCCTATCCGTGTTGAGCAGTCGTCTGTGGACTACTCCGCCGCTCTTCTTCGAGGGATGACTCCCGGCGATGTTGCCGGTCCATCTTCTGCCTCTGCTCCTCCCCGTGCGGTTAACCCTCTTAGTGCAATGAAGACGCACCGAAGTCCAGCCATCACTGGCGCGTCGAGCTCATCCGTCCTTAACGTTGCCAACCGAAAGAAGCGTCCGAAGAATATTCCCGTCTCTAAACTCAGTCCCGAAACAACATCGGTAGACCTTACTATCTAAAGTGAATCAATCTTACCCCCATTTCCTGCCGGCAGCTGAAAACAAGGTACGACTCCTACTCGTCCTTCCATATTACAGTTGACGAAGAATCGTACAGTAAGCCTGTTGAGCCTTCAATGTGGCCGATGGGTTGCATTTACAAGAACTTTTGTGGGAAGCTTCACGACGATATGCTGCATCCCTCAGAAGTGACGCTAAATTGCAGTGGTGCCTAATTTGGACATCTATTATAAAAACGCCTGAGGTCTTCGGACTAAGGGACCTGAAGTTTTTTTTAGCGTTTTGTCCTGTTGTTATACCTCTGTTGTAGTTACCGAAACCTGGCTGTCAAGCGATATCCCTTCCAGTGATTTCTTTCCTAATGATTACTCGGCTTTTCGTAGCGACCGCCCTAAACAGGACCCAAACAAAGAGGAGATGGAGGGCTCATTACGACTGACAGTTCTGTGCAGTGTGTTCGACGTTCCGATCTGGAAACTGTTGAAGAATGTGTGTGTCTCTCGGACCTGATGGCATTCCAGCCGTAATAATAAAAGCCTTCAGTTATATCTTTGCACCAGTATTGACTGCCATATTTAATAACTGTTTAAAAAATGCTGCCTTTCCTCGCGTGCGGAAAATGGCACGCATGTTTCCTGTCTTCAAGTCAGGAAACAAATGTGGTGTTTCCAATTATCGTCCGATTTCTCTTCCATGTGCAACCTCTAAGCTTTTCGAACTAGCTTTGCACAACGTACTTTCATTCCGTCTCAAACATATCATAGTACCAAATCAACGTGGCTTCATACCGGGTCGCTCTACTTCTAACCTAGTCACGTTTATGACGTATGCCTCTTCAGCAGTCCTTCAGAGAGGTCAGGTTGACACTATGTACTGTGATATGAGCAAAGCTTTCGACGTTGTTACTCACTCACAGCTTCCTGAAAAGCTTCTACCTTCTGGCATCGAAGTCTCACTCGTAGCCCTCCCTACGCAACTATCTCCTTGATCGCTTCTGCTTTTTCAGTGTCAATGGATAGACCTCATTCGTTTACCCTGCAACCAGTGGAGTTCCTCAAGGTTCAGTATAGGCCAGCTTCGCTTCTCTGCTTTTATAAATGATGTTTCCTCGGCGATCAAGAACTCCTCGTTTCTTCTTTATGCTGATGATATAAAAATATTCAAGGTAATACATCCTTTCAAGATTGCTTGTTGTTGCAATCGGACATATCTGTTTTTTTCTGATTGGTGTGTGAAGAATCGACTTACCCTCAATTCTTCTAAAATTAGGGTTGTCTCATATAATCGTAAAACACACAGCTTTCTCTATAATTATTTTGTGAATTCTGCGCTGTTTGACAGGGTTGATGAAATTAATGACATTGGTTAACTTTTTGACCGCATCCTCAGCTTCTCCTCTCATACTAAACGCATTGCTCAGCGGGCAATTACGGATATTTCGATATCGCTTTCCTTGCGCAACTTCCTCGTCTCGCTATACCAGGAGCACCCAACTGAATCTTCTTCTTCTTCTTCTTATTATTATTATTATTATTATTATTATTGCAACATTACGTTATGTTATGTCACAACAAGCCGAGTTCATTAGAGAGATTTAGCTTGCCGGAGACGTACAGACATAGACTTATACGACGCCTACTGCGCATGCGTGCAAATTGATGTAGGCGTATTCGGCTGACACCGGGCAAAACACGTTTTAGCTGTACGTATCGCCCATGCCTAAGACGTATCGGCAGACGTACATGCAGATGGCGATGATGGCTATTCAATAAAAGAAATGGAAGCTATTTGTAATAAATACGTCAAATAATGTCACAAAAATGTCACATACAGATCCCCCGAAGTCATCATTTTGGCTTGTTGGCTGTGTTTCGAATAATTAATAATTTGAGCTCGCTTTTACCCATTTGCCGCCTGCAGCAAGCTCGAACAATTCAAGCCTAGCTGCATTAAATCCGTTTGTGTTGGTGCTCGTGATTGTTGGTGTTCGGTTGTGTACTAGAGTTTGCTAGAGTTTGCGCTTGCTATCGATGGAACCTGTGCATGTTACGTTGCCTCATGGCGACAGCGTCCTTCACACTTCACAACAGGTAGCTTTTAAGCGCGTTATCATGGGATGAAATTCAAGACATGCATCGACGTTCTTAAGCCTCGGAGGAACGTACGTGAGTGTGGTATCCTTCAACATCGGCGCCAACAACAACACAGTGTTCAACAGGATTCTTAGATTCTAGAAAGAGGATCTCGGAGAGCTGCAGTCAGTAGTGCGCAGCGGGTCAGGGTCTCCGGCTAAGAGGCACCTTGGCACAACTCGATTTTTACTTCGATCATCTACTCTACGATATGACAAGGGACAAGTGGCTTGATCTGCAAGCCCTTCAGCGATTCTTCGAGGTAAGTAGTGCATGGTGTGGTGCTTCTGGTGGCTTGACAGTCACAAGCCAAATTATTGATATCAGTGCTGTAACTGTGTCAAATAAATATGCCCTCCGAAACGTGTAAAGCAAAGCTGACTGGCTGCGGCGTCTCAGTAGATACCTTTCAATGCGAATCAACGCTAATATTGAGGTACAGAGCTTAGAAAAACAGTCTAACACATGTGTGACCGCTTCTAGCACTTTCAAATTAAAAAAAAAAGGCCGGAGAGAATCCAAAACGATAAATTCCTTGCGAAGGGAGTGCGGAATGGCGTATCACCCCGCGTGCACACTGCTACGCGGTCTCGCGCTGTACACTGTAAATCATCCCCATCAGCTTTCATGTGTGCGCAAAGGCTACCGCGCCTTATACTCGATATAACTACATCAAAACCCTACCATATTGTAGTCGAAAGGCACCAGCGCTCATGCTCCTAGGGATGACGGCATGAGGCCAGTGCTTTCTCGCGTGTAACGGCGTTGTGTCGGCCGCTTCTAGCAGGCGAGCCGTTTTGGCAACTGTAAAGCATAATATACATAAGCTATGGCAGGTGACTCGTGGCCAGTCACCGATCGACTGCTGTAACCATTGGGGTTTATTTTTTTTTACGTCAGTCAACCTTGCCACACTTGTGCAAAGGCATATTTAGCTCTCCAACTCAGTTGCAGAGCTTTGGGAAGGTGCTCTCTTGCCGACATCGAATTTAGTGAAACTGGTTAAGGTCGATAACGCAACCAGTGCCATACCTGCTTTCGATCTTGCCTGCTAACGCAGCACAAGGTCATCAACATAACAGTAGCATATGTACAAGTAAATTTTTTTTGCCTAAAAGAGGGAAGTCCACGGAAACACAAACTGAGAAATACGCAAAAGGTTGTCATCAGCGCAAACTATTTTTTTAATTGTTTCATGTATTAGATATACTCAATGCAGAAATATCTTAAAATTTTATGCAATAATTTAAGCAATGTAAGCAATTTCGGATTTGGTCCTTATCGATACCAAAATCTATATTTGACCCCACTTTTGTCGAAAGAAAAGATGCACATAGGATGGAAAGCGACAAGACAGCGGCAAATATTGTTTTTTTTTTTGTGATTTGTTTCAGCTGTTTACTTGTTTCTAAATGCCGAAAGCCCCTGCCAACAGGCTTAACTAAATGTAGTATTTTATAAGTTCTTTTGCTCTCTTTATGCAAAAATTGCTTCGTCTGATGCAGGGATAATGCTGCAAGTTTTTATCTTCTGGCTTCAGATTTTTCTCTGATCTCATCGTATCCTAGGCAGTCGATAAGGCAGTAGCAGTGGAGAAGGAATAATTGAATTTACACTCGATGTAGTCCACCCTATTATGCTAAAGCTGAAAAAGAATGCTGCCAAGAATAAAATAAATTTGATTCATTTCCATCTGAACATTAAGAGAATCTGGCTCATTTCTGATATGAAACATGAGTTCTGCGCAATTTCTGGTCTTTATTTAGATCCTTACTGTCTGAAACCATTTGCAAAATATGTATATATGAAATTTCAATTACAAAAAAATTAAACTAGTGTAGGTTTCTGAATTTGGCTTACTATGTAAAAAAAGTGAAATGTCTATTATAGTGTTGAAAAAATTCCGAGAGCACTGTGGAATCTACACTGCAGAAGTGCGAAAGGTTGAGTGTTGCCGGTGCACACGGTGCATCACGTTTGCTCTCACGATCATTATGAACTAAATGCCCCGTCGTTATCATTGCTAATGTCATCAACACTAATTATAGCGTCATTTTCATCGCTACTATCATCCTTACAGTAGACAAAGAAAATTCTGATGTGTTCTTCGTGATCCCGGACGTTGCGCAGTTGGCTAAAGCGCTCGGCTGGGGATGCGAGGGATGCGAGCGAAGTTCGACTCCCAGTGGTAAAATATTTCTGTTTTTTTCTCATGGCATCATCATGACGTCATTTGATTGACAGCTATAGTGTGACCAAACGAACCAACGCTGGCAGTATGAGCCATTAAAGGCTTTCGCTTTAAAATTGAAGGGGGTGCACGAGTGAACTCTAGTTAACTTTTCTGAGAGCATTGCAATTAGCATTATGCTACTGCACAGTAAAGTAGGTGCACACTGAAAGGTTATTTTCTTGTGACCAATGTGTAGGGACTCTATAAGCGATTGTTGCTTTCAACCACTTCAATCTTTCCTCCTCAGGTGGTGCATGCAAAGGAAGGCCCCTGCGACCAACTGCTGGGGCTTCATCATGGCACAGCAAGGCAAATTTGTCGACCGTCTATGGGTCAGAAGGAGGACTTCTCCGGGCACAAGTGGCACCTGTGCAGGAATATCAGGCACTAATGTGTGCCAATGCCATAGTCATCCAGCTGTATGGGCCAATTAATGACAGACATCACGATGCAGGTAAGCCTGTTCAGTCATGTCTTCATTGCAGTAACTACCTGCAATATGTTTTTCATATTCAGGAGGGTTCATTTCCAAATTAAAGCCCATTATCTCTGCAAGTGAAAATTCCAGAAGTACTTTTATATTTTGTATATGGTTTTTGGGAAAGGGTATTCAATGACCCATCTCATGAAAAACAGCATTTCATTTGTAAAGAAAAACGGCACTTAAGTATGGAATTCAAGATTGTGTTAGCATGTGGCATTTTATAAATTTGTAGGAAAAATATTATCTAAGAACTTGCCACTGTAAATACATCTCATTATACAAAGAGAACAGAGGCACCTGTGTGGACCTTCATTAGATATATTTTTAATTCTTGCTATCTTTTAGGGTTTTTCAAGGAGACGGTGTGCTTTGAGAACCTGCAGAAGAGCTAGTCAGCATGGGTCATAAATATATAATCTATGGTGATCCAGCCTACCCCCTGTGGCCTCTACTCTACTAGCTGTTTGGAGGTACCGTACTGCAGCCTCATCATGTTGCTTCAACAAAGCAATGGGCACCGTTAGAAAAGCCCTAGAGGGGGCGGCTTGGCAGCGTAGCACGGGATTTTGCTTATATAGACTATTTCAAGGACCAAACGTTGCTAAGTTTGCCACTTTGCTAATGATCTGCTGAACAGCTTTGTACAGCAGTCATGTGTCTATCTACTTTGTCTTGTGTCTGCCGCAATTGATCAGGTACGTTGTGCGTTTTCAGACATAAGTGTCGGCCTACACCCTGCGGTCAAAAACTTTGGAACTTTTTTTTTTGAGGCTGCCTTTCTCAGTAAAACATGGACAAGCATTGCAAGCAGTGACCTTCATAGTTGAGGCATTTGTCAACAGTTGCAGAATTCATCTCTGTGTTCCTTACAGCAATAATTGCAGCATGCAGTGGTGCATATCCTGTAAATAGGGTAAGTGTGCTAGGAAACTTGGACATCAGAAACAAGTGGACAGGAGGCTCAGACTCACAACTGGATTTTACTAAGTAAAGATGACACATGTAGAGTGGACAAAATCCGTATGATACTTTTGCTTGCTGTATATATGCCACCTTTTAGTCAGTAAAATACAGTTGTGAGCCCGTGTGCGTTCATGCCACTTCTGTTTCTGTTGTTCGTGTTCTCTAGAACAGTTACTCCATTTCCAAGATGAGCATCACTGCATGCAACAATGCTACCCAAAGATTTGTGCTGCCCATCTGTTGACGCTCTTATGCCGAGATGCAGCTTTATGATTTTTTTTTTACGCAAGATGCAGCAGGATTATTCTCGATTGATTACAGTAGTGCACAGACATGGGCATCCTCACGAGGGTGAACCCTCATGAGGGCATCCTCGTGAGGATTTGATTCAGTGAGGTGACGGCGAAGAAGTATCGGCGCTGAAAACTTCGTGAGGACGAGGGTGAGGGAGGGCAGAGGCGGTGAGGTGCGTGTGAGGGAGGGAAAGATAAAGAGTTTGAAGGAGAGGAAAAACCTTTCACGAAAGGCGTAGTTTCTGTATAGTAAGAAAAAGCACGCGGCAACACGAAAGGCACGAGTGACCACATACTTTCTCCTCCACTAGGGTTTGTATAGAAAACAGATGGAATGGGGCACAGGCGCTGCAGCAAAAAGCAGGAACGAAAGCCACAAAGTTGCCCCGGTGCTCGTGGTGCAGAAAAGTCTAAAAACGACGCTAGAGAGCTGCAGGGAGTCTTCGAAAGTGATGTCGCTGTTTCCAGCCTCACAGAACACGATGGGAACAGGGAAATTCACAGGACAGCCGTTTCTAACTGCTAACGTTTCTTTGTGATTCAGGCAAAAGCAGGTCCAGAGAAAAAAAAAGAGCGTCCAAAAGAGCTGGGACGCGCAGTAGAAACGTAGAACACAAAAGACCGAGGTGGGGTGACCTTATCTGGTACGACCCTGCCATACGTTTTTTGTTGTTGTTTTTCCTCCTTCAGAGTGGCTTGCATGAGTAGTCGACGTATGAAAAGTATTCCGTGACAATCTTTCTTGATTGTCTGGTTAGCAAGATTTTACATAAAACTTTCATAAAAAGGGTAAATTTCAATTCGCAGCAAAACCAACGGAATATATACAACAGTGAATTTGTGCTGATAAGAGCTCCAATAAAATAATCCGCAGTTCAATATCCGATGCAATCTTTGTCATGTGTTTGCAGAAACAAGCAGAACTTTTACCATTTTTTGGTTTGTTGTGAATTAGCAAAATCATCACATCGTTCATTAATATGCGCGGCACGTAATTACAATGCATGCATTGTTTTTTCTGTAATTTCTATAACATTAGGGTTTTGTTTATCTATGTTCTTAAGATAGTTTTGTTCAGATGGGTTTTAATATCGTTAGTGAAATTGAGCACTATTTCACGAAAGGGTTGTTTCATTTGCTGTATCCAAAGAGCGTGTTCGCATTTCGGGTTAACCTGTTGAAGTCCTGTACCGGAGTAAGGTTCTCCTATTCCTTATTTGATTTTAACATCTGTTTTGTAGTCAGAATGTTTGATGCTATGGCAGACTCATGCATTACAGGGGTATGAGAATGCCGAACCGGGTTCTGTGAATTTTGCCGAATGCGCTTCCAGGTTGGCTTCAGCTATGAGGTGCCAGTGCAAGGGTGCTTGCAGTTCTAAATTTGTTGCTGTTCGCAGAATCAAAGCTTGCTGGTGGTATGAGCCTCGGTAAAAAAGAAGGTATTTTAAACCACCCGTCAGCTCATTTTAAGCTTCCAAGGGTATTGCTAAAAAACTACCTGCATGCCGCTATTGACAAATCGTGCCTACATGAAATGACACATAGCATAGATGTTTGGCTGCAAACACTGATCAGTGCAGGATTTCCTTGAGATGTGGTTACCCTGTTTTAAAGAGCCTTACTAATGATGCTAGGTTGGTTGGTTTGTGGGGTTTAACGTCCCAAAGCAACTCAGGCTATGAGAGACGCCAATGATGCTAGGGATGTAGAGGAGGACAGCTGAGCTCAAGAAGCGCAAAGTACAAGACCCATTGCCATTCTATATTACTATCAAATCTCCCACTGCTTAAAAAACGTGGCTCGGAAAGGTGACGTCCTTGTTGTCACCACTGCACCAAAAATATTGGCTGGTGTGTGCAATATATGAGGGAAAGCACAAGCAGGGATGTAGCATAAAGCGCGTAGGGAGGTTTGTCCCGGCGAAGAGTGCGTTCGTTTACCGTACATGGCTACCATATGCCAAAAGCTACATAGAACAAATTGGATGTTGCTGTTTTGCTCGTGACTGTTTGCTCATTCAACTGGTGACTGCTTAAGCATGCTGTGTGTGTTTATTCTCTTTTTCGGGGTGAGTGCCAAGGGATATACCCTACAACCAGTGTGCAATATCCTCAACCTTGATGTGTTATTCACGGTGTACTCTGTATGCTTTCCCTGCTGCGTTGGAACACTATGCCTGCTGTTTACTTTTTTTTTCCACTCCTGTCAGGGCCTGAGAAAGGCTCACAGTATTGTAAAATAAATAAAATAAATAAATAAATAAATAATTACGCCAGGTAGATTGCTACAATGCGAAACCACTGCCTTTTCTTATCTTTTTTTTTCATGAAATTCTAGTTTAAGACTCGTAATTATCAAAATACCCAATTGCTTGTCCATGAACGTTTCGTACCTGCTATATACCATGGCTTATTCCCCGCCGTGGGTATGTGCCATTGGCCCATTACCACTGAAGACCGTAATAAATAGGTCTGATACATAGGTGCATTCACAACAGGAGTCTGCTGCACTTCTGTGCCAAATAGGGATAGGTCGTATGCCCAGACATTTCATTAATAATCATGCGCGTAGTTGAATCACTGCAATACCAGCTCCTGGGAGGCTGCTTTGCGGACAGCTCAACCCGCCGCTCAGAAATGGCTGGTAGATCGGGCTCTATGTGAAGCAAAAGCCCGTGGACTCCTGGACTAGTAGGGGACCCCCCTGGAAGACTTTTTTTTTATTAAATAAAGTTGTTTCCCATCCATCCTACCAGCTGAAGAGCGATTTTAAACAACCACCAGCTTTCTCATAACAGCTTTAATTCTACAGTAATTTCTGTGAAGAATGCGCCTTTTCATTCCAGGAAGGTAGAAGAATACAACACGGATGTTGTATGCAGCACATGGTGACGAACACTGCCCCGTCAATCCGAACTTGGACATGTGAAGATCAGGTGGTGAAATCTTGGCAATCAGTTGACAATATACTGATTGCCCGAATAAAAAAAAAAGAAAGTTATTTATGATGGCACTACATCACATTGCAGATACCACCAGTTTATTTTCTCCAAAACTCTCTCGACGATGTGCACTTTCCCAAATAAATCCCAAATACAATTTTGAAACACAAATGATGTCAATATGTTTCTGTTCTTCCATTTTATGGTGCATAAGTAGCTGAGGCTACATTTCGGTCAACACAGGTCCCAAATTATCTGCAAAAGGCAATACAAAACGTTCTAACCTTAAATTGCATTTTTAACAAATATTGTAACGTAACGTTACAGAGAAGGCGCTCTGGCACTCTGGCACCGAAGAACACCAACAGCCAGTCAAGGCAGCACAAAAGCGCAGCACCGTATTGCTTCGTCGTCTTTTCCGAATCGCCCGTTCAAACCTTCGTCGTCTTTGAATGGCATGTGTCATTGCCCCCCTTCTTGGCAGCATCGCCTCGATGCTGCAAATGCTGGTTGATGCGATGAGCTGACAGATAGTATGCTAGGTTGGTATGGGATACCACAGCACAAAACGGGGCGCCATCAGTCTCAAGATTAGTCAGCGGGGCGATCGTGGTAGGGTTTCATGCGGACGACGTGCACAACATCAGTGAACTTGCGTCGTCTGCGGCTTGAGGGATCTTGGGTCGCGGATTCAACTTCATAAGTAACGTCGCTGAGGCGGCGGAGGACACGGTATGGGCCGAAGTACCGACGCAGCAATTTTTCAGAGAGCCCACGATGACGAACGGGCGTCCAAATCCAGACATAGTCTCCAGGCTCGTAGGCAGCGAAGCGCCGTCCCTTGTTATAACGGTCAGCGTCTAGTTGCTGTTGTAGGTATATGCGCTGTCTTGCCAGCTGCCGCGCTTCTTCCGCACGCTGAGTAAAACTAGCAATGTCCAGGTCAAGCCCATGTTCGTCGTCGGTGTATACGGGCAGCATTGTATCCAGTGGAGTGGTCACTCGACGGCCGAAGACAAGCTCGAAGGGTGTGAGCCGCGTCGTCTCCTGAAGTGCCGTATTGTATGCGAACGTGGCATATGGGAGGATTTGATCCCAGGTCTTATGCTCTATATCCACGTACATAGACAGCATGTCGGCCAGAGTTCTGTTTAGCCGTTCCACCAAGCCATTAGTTTGCGGGTGGTATGCCGTGGCCCGTCTATGGCTAGTATGTGTAAGGTTCAGTACAGCCTTAGTCAGGCGGGCAGTAAAAGCTGCCCCGCGGTCGGTAATGATAACAGCCGGAGCGCCATGACGCAACACGATGTCGTGGACAAAAAACTCTGCTACTTCGGTGGCAGTTCCATTTGTGAGCGACGCGGTTTCAGCATATCGGGTCAAGTAGTCTGTCGCGACAACAATCCAACGCTTTCCATTAGTTGACTTCGGGAAAGGACCAAGAAGGTCCATTCCCACTTGTTGGAATGGAGTTTGCGGTGGAGCGATCGGCTGAAGAAATCCAGCTGGTTTCACGGGTGGAGTCTTTCGGCGTTGACAGTCATGGCAGGTTTTAACGTAGGATCGTACTGAAGGTAATAATTTCGGCCAATAGTATTTTTCCCGAATTCTTGTAAGCGTACGACTAACTCCCAAGTGGCCGGCGGACGGTTCGTCGTGACAAGCGCTCAAGATGTCAGGCCGTAGGTGCGTAGGTACTACGAGTAGAAATGTCTCTCTTGATCTTTCAAAATTGCGCTTGTAGAGAACTCCACTTCGTAGAGCGTATGACTGCAAGCCACGACGAAAAACAAGCGGTACTCTACCACCGCGTCCTTCCAGATAATCGATGAGCGGCGCCAGCTCCGGGTCCTTGCGTTGAAGGTCAGCCATATGGGATTGAGTAATGGCCCCAATAAAGGGAAACTCGTCGGCGTTTTCTACTGCGGTGGAGTCCAATGGCGCGCGTGACAAGCAATCCGCATCTTGGTGTTTATGTCCCGACTTATAGACAACAGTAACGTCATACTCTTGAAGACGGAGGCTCCAACGAGCTAAGCGTCCAGACGGGTCTTTAAGGCTTGCCAGCCAGCACAAGGAATGATGGTCGCTGACAATACGGAAGGGTCGTCCGTACAAATATGGTCGAAACTTGCTGATGGCCCAGATTACCGCAAGGCACTCCTTCTCCGTTGTCGAATAGTTCGCCTCTGATCGTGAGAGTGTTCGGCTCGCGTAGGCGATAACCCGTTCTACTCCGCCTTGCCACTGAATGAGTACCGCGCCGAGGCCAACGTTGCTGGCATCAGTATGTACGTCTGTTGCGGCGTCTTCATCGAAATGGGCGAGAATTGGGGGTTTGCGTAGGCGGCTTCTAAGCTCCTGGAAGGCTTGCTCTTGATCGTCTCCCCACAGGAAGGGTATGTCATCTCTGGTTAGTGCTGTCAGTGGTTCAGCTATCTTAGAAAAATCTTCGACGAAGCGTCGATAGTACGAACAAAGACCTAGAAATCGTCGAAGTGCCTTTTTGTCGGTGGGACGTGGAAAATTTGACACTGCGGTAGCCTTCTCGGGATCAGGGAGAACGCCCTGTGCACTGACAACATGGCCGAGGAAGCGTAGTTCTTTGAAAGCAAAGTGGCATTTCTCAGGCTTGATCGTTAGTTGCGCGCCTTTGAGTGCTTGAAGCACGATGCGCAACCTGTCCAAGTGTTGCTCGAAAGTAGGCGAGAAAATAACAACATCATCTAAGTACACCAAGCACGATTGCCACTTGAGACCTGATAAAACCGTGTCCATCATACGTTGGAACGTGGCCGGTGCAGAGCAAAGACCAAACGGAAGCACCTTAAACTCGTATAGGCCGTCGGGCGTCACAAATGCAGTCTTCTCTCTGTCTCTCTGATCCATTTCGATTTGCCAGTATCCGCTTTTGAGGTCTAATGAGGAGAAGTACCTGGCATCGCGTAGTCGGTCGAGGGCATCATCAATCCTGGGCAGCGGATAGACGTCCTTTTTGGTCACGTTATTTAACTTTCGGTAATCGACACAGAATGTCAAGGTGCCATCTTTCTTTTTGACAAGGACCACTGGCGACGCCCATGGGCTCGTCGAAGGCTGGATCACGTCGTCCGCAAGCATTTCATCCACTTGCGTTTTAATGGCGTCACGTTCCTTAGGAGAAACCCGGTACGGGCGCTGGCATACCGGTAACGTGGTCTCATCGGTGATGATGCGGTGCTTGGCGACAGGAGTACGACCGACCTTCGAGCCTGTGGCGAAGCAGTCTGCGAAATCGCTCAGAAGAGCCGAGAGAAGATTCCTTTGATCGGGCCTGAAGTCGGGGCTAATTTTAACGGTTTGCAGAGCATGACAAGGTGCGGCCTCTTCTTTAGGGTTCGTTCCGGCGGTGCATAAATGAGGTAAGGCAGTAACATCGTGAAGGACGGCAACAGCCGTGTCCTTGGCGAGATGCCGCATCTCCTTAGCAAAATTTGTCAGGAGGACAGTAGCACAACTGTTCTGGAGTTGTACGAGTCCTCGAGCAACGGCTAATTCCTTCTCGAGTAGTAGCGGAAGGTGCCCATCGGCGATGCCCTCGTAATCGTGGAACAAATCATGCTTTACAAGAACCAGCACACTAGAACGTGCCGGAACCCTCACGTCATCGTCGACTATACGCAAAACGTTCAGACCCGGATCTTCGTTTTCAATGCGCGCCACGGCTCGTTTCGTCGAAAAAGAAACACGCGCTTCTTTCAGGTCAATGACAGCGCCGTTGGTCTGCAGGAAGTCTAGACCAAGGATCAAGTCTTTCGAACACTCAGGAAGCACGATAAATTCTTCGAAATACACAAAACCACGGATGCCGACCCGCGCTGTGCACTTGCCTGCAGGTTCAATCAAGTGACTTCCCGCCGTACGAATTTTCGGGCCGGACCAACTTGTCAAAACTTTCTTCAATTCTCGGGCGAGACCACGGCTCATTACAGAATAATCGGCACCAGTGTCGAGTAACGCGGTGACATCCACTCCATCAATCGTTACACACAAATCGGAGGTAGTATGCCGGATGCTGTCGCTACCTGACACAAGTGAAATCTCGTCGGGTCGGCCTGACGATGACGGAGGATCTTCACATTTCCCGACATCAGCGACCCTGCCTCCGAAGGCCGCTGGTATTAGTTTTCCCGGCCAGGGCTGGGAGAGCGGCGTCGGGAAGAGTGGGGACTTGTCGAACGGTTGCTCGTCGGGGACGCAGACCGACGCTCTTGGTAACCGGATGTGACGGGGTACTGTCGTGCTGCAAGGTTGCTTGCAATCTCAGTGGGCCGTTCTGCATTCCGAGGGTAGAGGCCCTCCGAGGCGAAACCCCGCATGTTGACGCGGCGGTACGGGCACGCCCGGTAAAGGTGACTGGCTTCACCGCAATGATAGCACAGGGGCCGACGATCCCGGGGCTGCCATACTTGACTTCTACGGGGTGGCTGGTAGATTGGCGGAGGGGAGTAGCGAGGCTGCATGCGGCTCCATGCGAGGTGCTCCATGCGGGGACCCTGCGGCTCCATTGCTGGAGCTGCGGCGTTGATACTATGGTCTGGCGGGGGAGCCTTACTCAGGACGGACGCGTAGGTGGGCCTCGCGTCAAACGTCTGGTGAGGAACGCGCTGCTGGGGAACAACGTCAGCAACTTGCTGAGCTGCCATACGCACCTCGTCCCGGACGACTTCAGCCAATGAAGGAAAAGATGCTGTGCTGCAAGGCGTCCGGAGCGCTTGCAGTTCCTCCCGCACGACCGAACGGATGAGATTGCGTAGTGAGTCCATGTCACTGCCGACATGTACAGGGGGTGCGTCGGACCTAATGATGTTCACGTCACGGTTGTACTGACGGGCTCGGTGTTGCAGCGTTGTCTCCATGGTCGCTGCCTCGCTGAGAAACTCCGCCACAGTGCGTGGTGGACTGCGCACCAGTCCCGCGAAAAGTTCTTGCTTAACGCCCCGCATCAGGTGACGCAGCTTCTTATCTTCTGACATTTGTGGGTCTGCACGGTTGAAAAGGCGTGTCATGTCCTCAAAGAACATACGCACGCTCTCGTTCTGGCGCTGAATGCGTGAGTGTAGCGCAGCTTCTGCTCGCTCCCGGCGGTCGGCGCTAGGAAACGTGGCTTTGAAATCACGACAGAAGGCTGCCCAGGATGGGAAGGAAGCCTCATGGTTTTCAAACCATGTCCGTGCAGACTCTTCAAGAGCGAAGAACACGTTGTGGAGCTTACGCTCATCACTCCACCCGTTGTAACGAGCAACTCGCTCGTAGTTCTCAAGCCAGTCCTCGGCGTCCTCGAACACGTCGCCATGAAAAGAGGGGGGTGTTCGCGCTGCTGATGACACAGAATGTGGGTGGGAAGCCTGCTCTCAGATGTCATTGCAGCAGGTTCTACGGCCGTCTGAGGGTGCGTCGTCCTGGTAGCGGCCGGAAGGGGTCCAAATTCAGGGGGCTCTCCACGTAGGCGGCGGCCGAGGCGTTGATGTACGGGCGTAAGCTCCGTATTGACAGGTTGATTATGCAGGACTGGATCGATACCCAGCACCTCCACCAGATTTGTAACGTAACGTTACAGAGAAGGCGCTCTGGCACTCTGGCACCGAAGAACACCAACAGCCAGTCAAGGCAGCACAAAAGCGCAGCACCGTATTGCTTCGTCGTCTTTTCCGAATCGCCCGTTCAAACCTTCGTCGTCTTTGAATGGCATGTGTCAATATTTGCATTGTTAGAATTGTAAACATATGCCATGACTAAAACAAAAATAAGTACACAACCTCACTTAAAAAAGTGAGCCTTAGCTACAATGTTGAAAACACTGTTAGTGGCCTGTGGTCACCGCTTCAACAAAAGGAATTCAAAATGTAGCGTCACAGAGTGGTAATTGCTAAAAGCATATCATAGGTCAGTGTTTCTCAAATAAGGGCCTGATTAGACACAGGTTTTTAGGATTAAAATCTAGGAGATTCAAAAGCAACTTTAGTTTACGGAAAAAAGAACGAGCGCGGAATTAGAGGGAGAGGGCGTCTATGGCATTCGTTGATGCCAGCGTTGGTAAAACTCGAGCTCTGGCTGCACTACTAGATGGGGCTACAATTCAAAACATCTCGAGAATCATGACACCATGACAGCTCAATGACAGTACAATTAATTCAGTAGTGTACAGAAAACTCTGAGAATGAATCTAGCAGTACATGCGATCAAAGGATATATAAGCTGTGAATCACCGGCATGAAGTAAAAAACCATGAAATGGCATCATCACTTTCCGCATCTGGTAGCACAGGTCCTCACTGAAGCCGTCAAACGGTCTGACGAAGACAGACTGTGGTGGTTCGCCGCCTCGTTCGCTAAAGCAGGTGGCACTTCACACATAGAGACACTTTTATAACTCAGATGCCACCTCTCCTTGATCTAGACAATACACAAACGCACACACAACCGTTCGGGTCAAACACTAGAGATTGGCCACGCTGCACATCAAGTACAGCGTTCAGACTGGTGGTCTAGTGCATATTTGCGATCACAAGCATCTCGTGCCACTAACAGTTCGAAGTCAGCATTGGGAACAAGTGAAGCCGTTGGTCCGGAGCACAGCTGTCAGGTGTCTGCCAGTAGACGGTCATGCAGTCGAAGGAGCATGGGAGACGACGCCGAACCAAAGTCATTGCGTCCTTTCAGTTTGCCAAGTAGCGAGATCGCGAACCGAAGCTGTCATATCGCTGCACACAACACTCAGGCAAAAACCACTGATTTGAATACGAACACTACCACACGCCCCCCTAAACGCCACCACGCACATACCATATCATGTTCGCCAAACCTACCGCTGCACCAGTGCCACATAACCACACAGGCCCACTAAAAAGAGTCGCAGATAACAAGGACATAGCAGCATAGCAGAACATGGCGGTATTGCACCATCATAAGGCACAGTTAGTTTGGCGCACGGGGTAGAGGTATCGACCAGCGTGTTGCCAAAGGAAAGGGCTCAACTTGAGTACGAGAGCAATCGATGAGGTCATGACAGCTCAATGAAGGTATGATAAATTAGTGGTGTACAGAAAGCCCCAAATAATGACTCTAGCAGTACATGAGACCGAAGGCTCGAGATGTCAATTAGCAGCACTAATTGAAAAACCACATAGCATCATCACCTTGAATCTGGCAGCACAGGTTCTCACTATAGATGGACATAGCCATACCAGTATCTAAAAGGGCAAAACCATCAGTGCCCTCCACAGGAACAGGCAAGTCTCAACTGATCAATGAAAAGGCAATTGTTGCCTCCGGAACTACGATCACTAGATTTCCTGTGGCAGTATCGGATTACAGATCATGGAAAAACCGAGTGGTGACGTGGAAATAGGGAACAGTGGCCAACAGATGACGGCTGTTGTAGTCCAGGTCATGGCCAACCGCTCCGACCTGTTTCCGTACGTCTCTCAACATAGAGTCGTCCGTTCTCACTCTAGATGGACATAGCAATACCAGTATCTAAAAGGGCAAAAGCATCAGTGCCCTCCACAGGAACAGGCAAGTCTCAAGTGATCAATGAAAAGGCAATTGTTGCCTCCCCTGTGGCAGTATCGGATGACAGATCATGGAAAAAACCGAGTGGTGACGTGGAAATAGGGAACAGTGGCCAACATATGGCGGCTGTTGTAGTCCAGGTCATGGCCAACCGCTCCGACCTGCTTCCGCAGGTGCTCAGGAGGTGAGGTTCAGGTAACGTTACGAAGAGGATCATAAGCGTACGCTCAATGGTCGGCTTTGTCAGCAGCGGGCAAGACACAGCACTATTGCTGTGTCTTGCCCGCTGTGTCTGACACGCGATGCATCACTGCTATCAGTGATGCATCGCGTGTCAGGTGAGGCTGAAGGTGAAGCAAATAGGCACATTTTCCAGAGTCCACAATGGTTTAAAGCCTTGGAGAGGTGGTAGAGCAGCAGGAACGGGGGTTGCCCGGGGGCACGTCGGAAACCGACAAATGCTGCCAGTGCCTGTCAGGCAACCTCAGTGTACGTAAACAGTGCAGCAACGGGAGACGGGTCAAAAACTGACAGCATGGCTTCAGAGTCTTGCTCCTGGACCATGGGCTGAGGGGCCAATGCCATGTTTAATGGTCTGCTCGGGAAGCAGCAAGAGCTGCCAAGTGACTTTACGGACAAGCTGCTTCAAGTTTATTGTGAGTAAAAGGGTGCTCAAGGTTCAAAGGGTGATCAAGTCAAGGTTGGTAAGAGCCTTGTTCTGCCCTGAGGGTAGCTACGAGAAGACACGTTGTCGGTGCAGCTCGTCATAACCCTGACCGTAGACTGAATGACCAAAATGGAAGTCGTTGGTTCGGACCCACACAACTGGTGGTGTTTTCATTTTTAGCGCCAGCACACTGGCCCCAAGTCATCATTACACACTACTCAATGGCACTGGTGCCATATTCTTCCGCGTAGTCATATTTAACTATCGTAATGTCGTCGTTGACGCCACCATGGCAGATGCACCATCGCCATTCGTCAGCACATTTTTATTACTTCACTGTGAAGCAACCTCATCTCCATAGTTTGCTCTCTATAGTTTCCTCTACAAGGAGTGTGAATATTCCTCAGACTGCCACAGTAGCTGTGGCCCGGTGACACAGATTGTGTGCTGAACGGTGATGGAGATTATGATATATGGCCGGATAACACATACATCTGATGATACATACTCCCTTGTGCAGGTAGTCAATTTTCTGTAGTTTCTGGCCGGTGTGTGGTTCTAGGGCAGCAATGGCAGAATTGAGCATGCCTATTCGTTTGTACATAGATTCATCTGCAATGCCATGAGGATGCCATCTAACCAACGCGTTCGTTGCCTACCTGTTCTCATGTTTCCCGCACTCTTTCCCAGAAAAATAGTGGGAAACTGGAAAGCTTGGTGTGATATGGTTTGTAAGGTCCCACAGAGTTGGACACGACTGAATTGAACTGATTTCTCTGTAGAGGCATGACAATGTAGCTGGCCTCATCGCAATGGAAGCACAAGAGGCAGTGGCTTAAAGTCCTCCATGCTCTGCTTTCCTGGGGCTTGGGCATCGCTTGTATGATGGGAGGGTGGGGCCTGGGAAGGGGTGCCCCTTCAACTACTGGTTCAAGTCGAAGAGGATCTAGAATGCAGATATGTGACCCAGACTATGTACTATAGAGGCGTAAGTTATGACAAGAGCTTCCACTGCAGTCAACGATGGTCAGTGGGCAAATACATGCTGGAATTCTTCATGGACGTCCCTAAGCATCGTCACCTGAGGCTTTTGAAACAACAGTAGCAGCCAGCCAGCATAGCTTCCCTCGGACTATCCCGCAAAACAATTTACATGCAAGTTATCTCTACTTGTAGGTGCGCCATCGTAGTGGCTTGCCGAGCATTTGAAGTGCTTGGTTGAATGATAGAGCACCGAAAGTTACAACATTTTAGAACAACGAGGAAGTAGTCATGCACTACTGTAATCAATCGAGAAAAATCTTCCTGCATTTTGCGTAAAAAAAAATTCATAAAGGTGCATCTCCGCATAACAGCGTCAACAGATGAGCAGCAAAAATCTTTGGGTAGCATTGTTGAAGGCAGTGATGCTCGTCTTGGAAATGGAGTAACTGTTCTAGAGAACACGGACAACAGAAACAGAAGTAGAATGGACGCACACAGGCTCACAACTGTATTTTACTAACTAAAAGATGACATATATACAGCAAGCAAAAGTATCATACAGATTTTGTCCACTCTACATGTGTCATCTTTACTTAGTAAAACCCAGTTGTGAGTCTGCAAGCCTCCTGTCCACTTGTTTCTGATGTCCAAGTTTCCTAGCACACTTACCCTATTTACAAGATATGCACCACTGCATGCTGCAATTATTGCTGTAAGGAATACAGAGATGAATTCTGTAACTGTTGACAAATGCCTTAACTATGTAGGTCACTGCTTGCCATGCTTGTCCATGTTTTACCGAGAACGTCAGCCTTAAAAAAATGTTCCAAATTTTTTGACCGCAGGGTATAGGCCGACATTTATGTCTGAAAAGGCACAAGGTACTTGATCAATTGAGGCAGACATAAGACAAAGTAGATAGACACATGACTGCTGTACAAAGATGTTCAGCAGTTCGTTAGCAAAGTGGCAAAGTTAGCAAAGCTTGGTCCTTGAAATAGTCTATAAAAGCAAACTCCCGTGCTACACTGCCAAACCGCCCCCTCTACGGCTTTTCTAACAGTGCTCATTGCTTTGGTGAGGCAGCATGATGAGGCTGCAGTACGGCACCTCCAAACAGCTAGTAGAATAGAGGCCACAGGGGGTAGGCTGGATCACCATAGATTACATATTTATGACCCATGGTGACCTTCTGCTCTTCTGCAGGTTCTCAAAGCGCACCATCTCCTTGAGGAACCCTAACAAATAGCAAGAATTAAAAATATATCCAATGAGGGTCCACACAGGTGCCTCTGTCCTGTTTGTATAATGAGATGTAATTACAGTGGCAAGTTCTTAGATAATATTTTTTCCTACAAATTTATAAAATGTCACATGCTAACACAATCTTACATCCCATACTTAAGTGCCGTGTTTCCCTACACATGAAATGTTGTTTTTCATAAGGTGGATCATTGAATACCCTTTCCCAAAAACCAACTAAACAATATAAAAGTACTTGTGCAATTTTAATTTCCAGATATATTAGGCTTTAATTTGGAAATGCACCCTCCTGAATATGAAAACCATATTGCAGCCAGTTACTGCAATGAAGACATGACTGAACAGGCTTACCTACAGAGTAATGCCTGCCAATAATTGGCCCATACACCTGGCAGTCAACGGTATTGACACACATTAGTGCCTGATATTCCTGCAGAGGTGCAACTTGTGCCCGGAGAAGTCTTCCTTCTGACCCACAGACGGTCGACAAATTTGCCTTGCTGTGCCATGATGAAGCCCCAGCAGTTGGGCACAAGGGCCTTCCTTTGCATGCACCGCCTGAGGAGGAAAATTTGAAGTGGCTGCAAGCAACACTCGCTTATAAAGTCCCTATACATTGGTCACAAGAAAATAAACTTTCAGTGTGCACCTTGTTTACTGTGCCGTAGCATAATGCTTATTGCATTGCTCTTGGAAAGGTCACTAGAGTTCACTCGTACGTGCCCATCAATTTTAGGGCGAAAGCCTTTAATGGCTCACACTGTCAGCGTTGGTTCGTTTGGTCCCACTATAGCTATCATTCATAGGACGTCATGATGATATCATGAGAAAAAATTAGATTCCCGTGTCTAGTGGGAATCGAACTCCCTCGCATCCCTTGCATCCCCAGCCGAGCGCTTTAACCAACTACGCAACGCCCGGGATCGGGAAAACACATCAGAATTCTCCTGGTGTACTGTAAGGATGATAGTAGCGATGAAAATGACGCTATAATTAGAGTTGATGACAAAAGCAATGATAACGACGGGGCATTTAGTTCATGATGATGGTGAGAGCAAACGTGATGCATCGTGTGCACCAGCAACACTCAGCCTTTCGCACTCCTGCAGTGTAGATTCCACAGTGCTTTCTGAATTGTTTCGACAATATCATCGACATTTTATTTTTTTATATAGTAAGACAAATTCAGAAGCCTAGACTAGTATATTTGTTTTGCAATTGAAATATCATATATACATCTTTTGCAAATGGTTTCAGACAGTAAGGATGTAAATAAAGACCAGGAATTGTGCAGAACTCATGTGTCAAATAAAAAATGGGCCAGATTCTGTTTATGTGCAGATGGAAATGAGTCAAATTTATTTTATTCTTGGCAGCTTTCGTTGTCAGCTATAGCATAATAGGGTGAACTACTTTCAGTGTAAATTCAATTATTCCTTCTCCATTGGTACTTCCTTATCGACTTCCTATGATACGAAGAGATCAGAGAAAAATCTGAAGCCAGAAGATAAAACACTGGGAGCATTAGCCCTGCAGCAGACGAAGCAATTTGTGCATACAAATAGCAAAAGAACTTATAAAATACTACATTTAGCTTAGCCTGTTGGCAGCGGCTTTCTGCATTTAGCAGCATAACTAAACAGCTGAAGCTAACCGGAAACAACAATATTTGCCGCTGTCTTGTCGCTTTGCATCCTATGTGCATCTTTTCTTTCGGCCAAAGTAGGCTCCAATATAAATTTTGATATCGATAAGGGACAAATCCAAAGTTGTTTAAATTGTTTAAATTATTGCATAAACTTTTATGAAATTTCTGCTCTGAGTATATATAATACACGAAACAATTTAAAAAATAGTTTGCGCCTACAGCAACCTTACGTGTAATTCTCAGTTTGTGTTTCCGTGGACTTCCCTCATTTAGGAAAAAAAAACATTGACCTGTACATGTGCTACTGTTATGTTGAAGACATTGTGCTGTGCTAGTAGGCAAGATCGAAAACAGGTATAGCACTGGTTGCATTATCGACCTTAACCAGTTTCACTTAATTCGACGTCGGCAAGAGAGCACCTTCCCAAAGCTCTACAACTCAGTTGGAGAGCTAAATATGCCTTTGTACAAGTGTGCTTAGATTGACCGACGTAAAAAAAATAAAAACCCAATGGTTACAGCAGTCGGTCGGTGGCTGGGCACGAGTCAACTGCCATCGTTTATTTATGTTATGCTTTACAGTTGCCAAAACTGCTCGCCTGCTAGAAACGGCCGACACAACGCCGTTACACGCGAGAAAGCACTGGCCTCATGCCGTCATCCCTAGGAGCATGAGCGCTAGTGCCTTTCGACTACAATATGGTAGGGTTTTGATGTAGTTATATCGAGTATAAGGCGCGGTAGCCTTTTCACACACTTGGAAGCTGGTGGGAATGAAGTGTAGTGCACAGCGCGAGTGCGCGTAGCTGTGTGCACGCGGGGTACGACATTCCGCACTCGCTTCTTAACGAATTTATCGTTTTGAATTCTCTCCGGCCTTTTTTTTTATTTGAAAGTGCTACAAGCGGTCACACATGTGTTAGACTATTTTGCTAAGCTCTGAACCTCAAGATTAGCGTTGATTCGCATTCAAAGGTAGCTACTGAGACGCCGCAGCCAGTCAGCTTTGCTTTACATGTTTCGGCGGGCATATTTATTTGACACAGTTACAGCACTGATATCAATAATTTGACTTGTAACTGTCAAGCCAACACAGCCACCACACCATGCAATACTTACCTCGAAGAATCGCTGAAGGGCTTGCAGATCAAGCCACTTGTGACTTGTCTTATCGTAGAGTAGATGAGTAGATGAGTAAAAGTCGAGTTGTGCCAAGGTGCCTCGGAGCCGGAGACCCTGACCCGCTGCGCACTGGTAACCTCATTTGGAATTAGGAGGGCTGACTGCAGCTCTCCGAGATCCTCTTTCTAGAATCTAAGAATTCTGTTGAACACTGTGTTGTTGTTGGCGTCCACGTTGAAGGATACCACAATCACGTAAGTTCCTCCGAGGCCTATGAACCTCGATGCATGTCTTGAATTTCATCCCATGATAGCGCGCTTAAAAACTTCCTGTCCTGAAGTGTGAAGGACGCTGTAAGGCCGCAGTGAAAAGCGACTTGCACGTGGAGCCGATCTGGCGGTCGAACCCCCCACGCGCCGAGGCCAAGGAGCGAGCGCTGTTTTTTTTTTTTTCTCCTTTTCTCCCCTCTTCTTGGGCGCAGGCTTGGTTTGTTTCGTCCCTTCGCCCCGAGGCGTCGCCAAAAAGCGAACGGCAGACGCGTCCTTATCAGCCGGGCACAGCAGCGGCACGCTTCTGCGAACTACTTTACGGCCGGCTCGTCCAGCGATCTCCCGCCGTGGCGCCAAGCATGGGTGCAGGGAGGCGCCGTTAATGAAGCCTTTTGCACTGCCACAAGCGCTCACTAAATGTCCTGCAAAAGGCGACAATAGGCGCGACCCTTGGCCCTCCCAAGTAGCGAATCAGCCCAGCGGCCTCCCGCTGTGTCGCGAGACATCGGGTCCGAGCAACGGCGACCGTACACTGCTCTGGGACAGTGCCCCCCCCCCCCCCCCCCTTTCCTCGAACGGGACGGCTGGGTGGCCTAGTCTGCAAATCCCCCGCGGCGTTTCTTTCACAAAGGCGTCAGCTGCAAGGTCGCTTCGCAAACACGCCGGGGAGAGGAAGGAAAGACAGGCGCCGTGTGAGAGGGTTTGGGGACCAGCGAGTGGAAAGAGTGTGTGTTTTGAATGTTGTATTTTTATTTCGCGTAATTAAGGACCTGGGTCCAAGATTATTCCCAACCCATAGGGGTTGGCATGTTTTTCACTTATTTGATTGGCTGCTTAATTTTCGGGGCGGATCACCGAAGGTGACCGCCCTCGGGTCTTTGTTGATGTTTGTCATCAAAAAGCGGTCCTCGGACCATGTTTGGCAGTCAAGATTGAGGCTCCGTGCTTAGCACGTATTTACAGTCCGTAGGCTTTAACCGAAGTGCTCGGTAGAAAAGTAAGGGCTTGTAGAGTGACTTCTCTGTTTGAGAATCTATTTTGTTTTAAGTTACAGTTGTCTGTGTGACTCTTGTTACTGTAATTTACAGTTTGCCAATTTATACTATTTTTCTTCTGTAAATATAATACACCCTCGTTGAACATCATTGGATCATCGTTTCCTACTTTCTGAACTTGCGGAACCTGTCGAGTTCTCCTCTACCTGCGGAAGAGAGCATAAAATTACTGGCGCAGCACGACAGGTTTCGGCAACCTACGACACCGAGCGGACATCGCCCTCATCCAGCAGTTTCCAGGCATCACGAGACGAACAGCTGGTAGCAGTCGTCCGGGAGGCCTGGAGGGAGCCAACCTCAGAGTACCAGCAAGGGAACAACGAACCCTGGCGCCCCGATCTTGAGGCGTCGTCCATCCCGCAGCCCCGGTCATGGCGACAACGGAGAAGCAACTTCAGCCGCTACCGACACCAGCACGGGTTAGCGGGATTCCTTACGTATCATTGAGGTGGTTATGGCTCAAGCGTAGAACGGGCGTATGGTGTTGACAAGAAGCATGATGGCGTGCTCAGCTGGCAGACAGGCAGAGGAGAATATGTTACAGGAGAATGGTTTAGAGGGCAATGGTCAGCCGGCTGAGGCATCACAACAGGATGCGACGGCTGGATCAGCGGAGGAAGCGGCGATTACCGAGCCGGTGGCAGGCGCGCTACGAAAAGTAACGGCAGTGGCCGAGACCGAGGCTATGGCGATTCACCGCATGGAACTCGATTTTCAATTGGAAGAGCTCAAAATTCAGTCGCGAGAACGCCTCGAGTTGAAAAAGCTCGGATTGGGTGCGACAGGCGACGGGCAGTCCCCCGTGATGTCGGAATCCGACGAGCAACGGCGATCGGGCTTTGACCCGGTGTCTCAGTGTGCCAAGGTCCTTAAGGGACTCAAGCTACCGTGTGACGTGGACGTACCCTTGTGGTTCGATGAAGTGGAGAGGGTATTCACAACGTACGATGTACCGGAATACAGCCGCGTACACTTGATCATGCCAGTGCTTACCGAGCGTGTTCGGTACCTGCTTCGCGGTCTTAGTGACGATGAGTGCAGCGACTATGAGTCCGTAAAAACTGCTGTGTTAAGCGAGCTAAAGCTCGCCCCCGCCGAGTACTTAGACCGGTTAGAACGCGCCATTAAACGCAGGGAGGAAACATGGGCACAGTTCGCCTCCCGCGTAAAAACCTACTTTCACTACTATCTCCGTTCGAGGGAAGCAGACACTAAGGATGAGGTGATAGCCCTCATCGTTGCTGATAGGATGAAAGCTAGCCTAAGTGCAGAGGGCTTGGAATATGTGCGCCTCCGCGAGGGAGAAAAATGGGTGAAACCGGATGAGATGTCACAGATACTGATTGTTAGGTTTGCTAGTTTTAAAACTAAAATCAAAATTTTGGCAAACGCTTTTAAGCTAAAAGACGTAACTGATAAGGTATGGATAGAAGAGGACTTCTCACCTCGTGTCCAATTCGTGCGAAAACAGCTCCGTGATTTCGCTCGCGAAAATCGCAAAGAAAAGGAAAAAATGCGCCTTTCATTTGACAAACTTTTCTTGGGCAAGAAAAAGTACTGCTATGATTCCGCTAATGGCTGCGTTCGTCAGATATCAGCGCAGGTAGAGGAGCCATGACTGCAGAATGCTTCGCCACATCGAAACGCCCAAGCCGCATTTTCATTACTGTACGGGAACTTTCGAAGCATTTTGAATAAACAGGATGATGTAGTAACCCTCACACACACTTGCGCTGCGGATGCAATTGTAGGCACTGAGACATGGCTTACCCCAGATATAGAAGACAAGGAAATCTTGCTCTCAAAAGAATTTTTCTTGTATCGAAAAGACCGTCAACTCAGAAGAGGTGGCGGCGTTCTAATCGGCGTACGGAAAAACATCAGCACAAAAGTTATTGATATTGATAGCCCATTGGAAATTTTATTTGTTGCCTGTTACCTGCCAGCCACTACGCTCGTGATTGGTGCCTGTTACAGACCTCCTGACTATTCTCTGAACTTCGCTGACGAACTGTGTGACGTATTATCACATGTGCAATTCCAGTATGCAAATGCAGCGATTTTGTTAGCCGGTGATTTCAACTTTCCTCATTTGCTGTGGAAAGATACTCCGACATTAGACGAGCGCCTTCCGAATGAATGTAAAGACTTTCTTAGCTTATTATCATTGTTTCAATTGACACAGACTGTTCTGACTCCGACGCGCGCAGATGCTATCTTAGATTTAGTTCTTACAACACATCCCGAAAGTATTAGTACGCAAGTGATAGAGTGCATCAGCGACCATCATGCAATTCACTGTTTATTCAGGTCTTGTACACCAAAAAAATCTGTACGCGAAAAGATTATTTATGATTATGCTAATGCTGATTGTGATGGCCTGAACAGCGAGTTTGAAATGTTTTGTCATTCCTTTTTGCAGAACTATAAATGTTCTACTGTCTCTAAAAACTGGACTACATTTCGAGATGAACTCAAAAGACTACAAGAAAAATATATAAAGAAAAAGTGCATTCACATTACAAATGATCAGCCATGGTTCTCAAGAGATATAAAACGTTCCCTAAATAAAAAGAAACGGTTGTACAGCAAAGCTTCACGTAGTCAGACTGACGCTGACTGGTCAGAATATTTGGATTTTGCAAGGGTATGCAAACAAGAAATTGAGAAGGCCAAAGACAACTTTTATAACACTGATATGCCAAACTTTTTGCGTACCAATCCACAAAAATTTTGGAGGGTCATTTCACCTGCGTCTTCGAGGGAACTTCCGAACCTTAAACATGATTCTGGTATTTATTTAGAGCCCGAGGAAGTTGCATGCGAACTCAATGATTACTTTTGTAGTGTTTATCAGGACGAACAAACCACATGTTCACCTAGCTTAAGTCCTCATGCTACAAACATCATGCCTAGCATTACCATAAACACAGGAGGTGTCCTTAAAGCGATTGAACGGTTGCCATCGTCCTGCAGCCCTGGGCCTGATAATATCACTGCTAAGCTGCTAAAGATTACAAAACTCAATTCGGCACAAATTCTTGCTTGCATTTTTCAGCAATCGCTTGATGAAGCACACGTTCCAGATGACTGGAAAATTGCCTACGTAGTTCCCGTGTATAAGACAGGTGATCGGAATAGTAAAAGTAATTATAGGCCCATATCTCTTACATCTATAGCGTGCAAATTACTTGAGCATATTCTATCTTCCCAAATGATAAATTTTCTCATCAGTGAGGATATACTTTTTGCTAACCAGCATGGTTTTCAGCGTGGGCGGTCGTGTGAAACCCAGCTTTTTGAGCTAACTACAGACATCCACTACAGTTTACACAATTTAGAACAGATAGATGCCATATTTATTGATTTCGAAAAAGCCTTTGATCGCGTAGCACATAAACGATTATTACTTAAAATGAGGCACATTAACATTAATAGCACAGTGGTTAATTGGGTTGAGGAATATTTGAGCAATAGGCGACAGGCCGTTAAAATAGAGCATGCCCTATCTTCATTTCAGGTAATAAAATCCGGTGTACCCCAGGGTTCCGTCTTAGGGCCCACATTATTCCTGATATACATAAATGATATCTCTCTTAACATTACTTCTTCGCTCAGATTGTTTGCAGATGATTGCGTTATTTATCGCTCTGTGACTAACCTCACCGAATGTTTACAACTAGAAAATGACCTACAACGCCTAATCAAATGGTGCTCTGAATGGCAGATGACTATGAATATTAAAAAAACTAAACTTGTTCGTTTCACAACACGTAATCAAGCAATTTACTACACTTATAAGATTGATAACCTAGCCATTGAGAACACATCCAGTCACAAGTACTTAGTAGTATACCTGTCAGCCAACCTGTCTTGGAACACACACATTGACAACATATTAGGGAACTCTTACAAAACCCTGGGTTTCATGCGACGGTCATTACGTCATTGCAACAAAGACACTAAACTTCTTGTTTATAACACAATCGTACGGCCGAAACTCGAATATGCCTCGATTATCTGGAATCCTCATCAATCATACCTAATAGCTAAACTTGAATCTCTGCAAAACAAAGCTGCGCGTTTTATTGCATGCAATTATTCCTCGTATTCTAGCATTTCTTTAATTAAGCGAGAGTTAGGTCTCCGGCTTTTAGAGATCAGGCGGAAAATTAATCGCCTAATATTTTTCCACAAGCTTTACTATAACCCTTCAAATTACAGCATCGAGAAAATAAAACCGGCCACTCAAATCTTTCCTCGCCGCGACCATGATCACAAAGTGGAGCCTTCTTTTGCGCGAACAAATTTGTTAAAGTATTCATTCCTTCATCTCTCAATTAGTGAATGGAACGATCTAAATAAAAATATTGTTTGCCTCACGAACCATGAAAAATTTAGAGAAGCCTTGGAAACGATGTTCCCTGCTTAGTCGGAAATGTTTAATAAATTGAGAACTACGCCTGTTTTATAGTTTTTACGCTCGTTTATTTTTGTTTTTCTCTGATTTGTGCTCGTGTTGCCATTGATCTACGTATGTAATATTGTTTGTAATTGTTTGTTAGTTCTGTATATCACTTTTTCTCATTTTTTTGTTGTTAACATGTGATGACACTATGAAACGTTTGTACAATGTTATTATGACTTCTCCCCCCCTATGTAATGCCCACTTGGGCCTTTAGGGTAATTAAATGAAATGAAAATGAAATGAAAATACTGCAGACGTTCGAGCAGGCAAAGGGAAAGGGACGCGCGTTTCGACAGGCGGCTGCTCACGGCGAGAAAGGAAAAACCGAACCCCTCCCGGAAGGTAGCGACAAGCGAAACGCGCTGTGTTACGTGTGCCGCGCAGTGGGCCATCGAGCCAAGGACTGCCCCCGAGCTGTTCAGAATGCGCAGAAACCAGACAGGCGCGTCCGAGCACAAAAAGTAGCAGTCGCCAACACGGGAACGGCCGAGACATTAGCGCCAGATCACTTAGACAGGACGCTGATTGCAGAAATGAGAGCGCCCCGATCGTCTGAAGAAGTGCATACATCGAAACTACAGCAAGTAGATATAGTATGCGCTGGAGTGCCGACAACGGCTATCATAGACACCGGTAGCGAAATTACGGTAGTCAGAGAAAGTCTCGTGCCTGGAGAGTTTCAGGAGCCTTGCGGCAAGGTAAATCTTGTGTCAGCATTTGGAGAAACTGTAGAGGCTAAACTAGTAACTCTCGCGGTCGGTGTGAGGAGGCGACCGTCAGTTGTAGCACAGCCGGAGGCTGTAAACCTTGTATGCGCACTTACCAGCAAGCTCGCGGAGGGAGTAGACTGCCTGCTTTCACGTGAGGATTGGGAGCTGCTAGTGCATTCCGGCGGTAGTGACGGATTGTTTCTTCCGAATGGAGCTCAAGTGACTACCGACCCAGCTAGTGCATGCTTCACGGTGGGCGAGCAAACCTCCGATTCATCCCCAATGAGCGATAGAGCTCACGCGAGAGAATCTCAGACAGGCGAAGAGCCGAACAGTGAGTCGACTGTGACATCAGGCGAGAAATACGAAGCGGGCCAGGACGCGCAGTCCGCTAATGACAAGTGTTCGACGCATGATAACGAGGGCATGGCCTCAAAGCAGCGCGACGAGTTCCGATCGGCCCAGCGGTCTTATGAAAGCCTTAGGAAAGCTTGGGCAGACGCTGAAGCAGGCAAAGGGGGCATGGTAATCTCAGAAGGGTTGCTATATCACCGGGATTCGATCGCAGGCACTAGAGTAAAGCAGCTCGTGCTACCCCTGAGTAGACGTGAAGAAGTCCTTGCTCTGGCTCACGAATCACTTTGGGGAGGGCATTTGGGACCAAGGAAGACGAAGGCAAGAATTAAATACAGCTTCTTCTGGTCCGGCTTAGAGGTGGATGTGGCGTTACGCTGCAAGACGTGTCACGCGTGTCAGGTCCGGTCAAACAGACGACTTAGAGATAGGATACCTATCACGCCCCTCACCAGACCAGACCACCCTTTCCAGGCAGTGAATGTGGACATTATCGGGCCAATCGAAGTACCCTCAGGCCGGGGCATCGGTACGCTCTTTGTCTGGTTGATTTGTGCACGCGGTGGCCCGAGGTGGTCTGTCAGCATTCACTGACCACAGGAGCAACATGCGACGCCCTACTCACCATTTGTAGCTGCACGGGCATCCCGGAAGTGGTGTGTTCAGACCAGGGTACTAATTTCACGGCACAGCTTACGCAAGAAATGTTGGCGAGGTTAGGGTGTGCCCCCCGGGTTTCGACTCCCGAACACCCTGAGAGCAATGGGACCGTGGAAAGGTGGAACCGTGTCCTGAAAAACATGTTTTGCCACGTCATAGAAAAGGACCCAAAAAACTGGGACAAGCTGATACCATTCGTTCTCTGGGCATATAGGGAAGTCCCCCATGACACGACGGGGGTGGCTCCTTTCCGACTTCTATTTGGCAGAAACCCCACGGGGCCGCTGGCCATATTGCAGCTTGCCTGGACATGTGAACAGCCGCTCCCTGCCACTCTAAGAGAAGAGCCCGCGAAATATCTTAGACAGCTACGTGAGCAGCTAGAGATAGCCGCGGAGGTGGCGGGACTGACGGCGAGCGCGCGCCAGGGGAGCTATGCTCAAGCGTACAATAGACAGGCCCGCAACAAAGTTTTCAATGTGGGGGACAAGGTTCTCGTTTTTGACACTGACCGCGGCAGCAAACTTTCTCCGAAATGGCTCGGCCCCTACGCGATAACAGCGCGTGAAAGGCAGAATTCTTACCGAGTCGATACCGGTGCGCGAGCCGCGCCGCTCGTGCATGCCAACAGGCTTCGGCCTTATTACGCTCGGGTTAGTCACGTCGGGGTAGTCTTTGACGAAGATACAGATTTCGGAGAGATCGAGTGCACGCCTCGCCCCTCGTTCGCGCGCCCGGGTTTCTTTTCGGTCTAACTCGAGAAACTGGCACATTTGGGCTTCCAGCAGCGCGCTGAAATCGTGAGACTATTCGGCGGTTATTCTGATCTATTCACTGAAACCCCTGGAGCCGCGGAGGTAGGACTGCACAAAATCGAGCTTCATGACGGGTATCATCCAAAGCGCGCTTTCAATTACCGAGTGCCTGAACTCCTTAGGGAAGAGGTAGGCCGGCAGGTAAATGAGTTGTTAGACCTGGGCCTCATATATCCGGTTGAAAGCGACTATGCTCATCCCGGGGTGTGCGTAGGGAAAAAGGACGGTTCAGTGCGCATGTGTATCGATTACCGCGCGCTAAACGCGGCCACGCGCACTGATGCATTCCCGATGATACCCCCGCAGGAGTTAATCATGAGGGTCGGCCGCGCCAAATATATTACAGTGGTAGATTTGCGTCGAGGCTATTGGCAAGTACCGGTGGCCACCGGAAGCCAACACTTGACGGCCTTTGTAACCCACGAAGGGCAATATGCTTGGCGCGTCATGCCATTTGGTTTAAAAAACGCGGCAGCAACTTTCCAGCGAATGATGAATACGCTGCTATCGAGACATCAGGCCTATGCTGCGGCATACCTTGACGACATTGCTATTTTTTCGGCTTCTTGGCAGGAACACCTGAAGCATTTAAAGATTGTGTTTGGCTTAATTCGCGAGGCTAAGCTCAAGGTCAGTCCCGAGAAATGCGAAGTCGCGCAGGCACAGATAAAGTACCTGGGACATGTAGTAGGCGGTGGTACTCACGCGCCGGATCCCGAAAAGCTAGCTGCTAGTCAGAACCTTGTGCCACCTACCACGAAAAAGCAGCTGGAGAGCCTACTGGGGCTATGTGGATACTACCGCGAGTATGTACAGAAATACGCTGAAGTCGCTGCACCACTCACGTCGTTAACGAAGCGAGGGGTACCAAACGCGATCCCTTGAAATCCGGAAGCGCAGCGAGCTTTCGAGAAACTTAAGACTTCGCTTTGCGAAACAACAGCGTTAAACACTCCTGATATCTGCAAGCCGTATTGGCTCTTCACGGATGCGTCCAATGTGGCGGCCGGTGCTTGTTTGGCGCAAATTGGAGATTCTGGTAGAGAGGAACCGATTGCCTTTGCCAGCCACCGGTTCACGCCAACTCAAACCCGCTGGTCAACAATCGAGCGTGAGGCTTTCGCCATCATCTGGTCGCTCAAAAAAGTTGATCACCGGGTGTTTGCAGCTCAGGTTAACGTGGTTTCTGACCACAATCCCCTGTCCTATCTGACGACGAGCACGCCTCATGGGGCGAAACTGGCAAGATGGGCGCTGGCATTACAACGCTACAATGTGGTAGTTACACATCGTAAAGGCGCCTGCCATGGTAATGCAGATGCGCTGTCTCGCATCTCCAATTCCGGGTGGGGAAAAGAGCAACGAGATGATTGAGCCATGGCCCCTCAGTGGCGTGAATGTTGCCGCCACCCGCCGTGTTTTGGGATGTGAACGGTGAAGCGTGCAACAACTGTGCGCCGCGGGTGGGTGCTTTGTGCTGAAACTCGGACTATGGCGAACTCTGCGTAGCCAACACGCGCTCTTGTAGTGCGTTTTTTTGTGTGTCTTTACATGTGCCTCATGTATAGCAAATTATATGGCACAGTGCTGTGCGCAATGCAAGATTTGGCATTGTGTCATGAAGAAATTTCGTGTTTTCAGTGCCGTTGTTTTGTATTGGTTTTATTTCCCGACATCGAGTGCACGGGTTTCCTCAGTGGGGACGGATTAAGGTGCGCTGTAGCCTGGCGAAATGGTCGCCTGAAGAGGAATGTGGCGGCCTGTGTTGTTTCTTTTTGTGTGTAAATGACCGGATTCCAAGCTCATTTACCCTCTTAGGAGGGACGTGTAAGGCTGCAGTGAAAAGCGACTCGCACGTGGAGCCGAGCTGGCGGTCGAACCCCCCCCGCGCCGAGGCCAAGGAGCGAGCGCTGTTGTTTTTTTTTCCCCTTTTCTCCCCTCTTCTTGGGCGCTGAATGCGCCCCGCGGTGCGCGCGGGAGGCTTAGTTTGTTTCGTCCCTTCGCCCCGAGGCGTCGAAAAGAAGCGAACGGCAGACGCGTCCTTATCAGCCGGGAACAACAGCGGCACGCTTCTGTGAACCACTTTACGGCCGGCTCGTCCAGCGATCTCCCGCCGTGGCGCCAAGCATGGATGCAGGGAGACGCCGTTAATGAAGCCTTTTGAACTGCCACAAGCGCTCACTAAATGTCCTGCAGAAGGCGACAATAGGCGCGACCCTTGGCCCTCCCAAGTAGCGAATCAGCCCAGCGGCCTCCCGCTGTGTCGCGAGACATCGGGTCCGAGCAACGGCGACCGTACACTGCTCTGGGACAGTGCCCACCCCCCTCCCCCTTTTCCTCGAACGCGTCGCAAACACGCCGGGTCGCGTCGCAAACACGCCGGGGAGAGGAAGGAAAGACAGGCGCCCTGTGAGAGGGTTTGGGGACCATCGAGTGGAGAGAGTGTGTGTTCTGAATGTTGTATTTTTATTTGGCGTAATTAAGGACCTGGGTCCTAGATTATTCCCAACCCACGCGGGTTGTGGCATGTTTTTCAATCATTTGATTGGCTGCTTTATTTTCGGGGCGGATCACCGAAGGTGACCGCCCTCGGGTCTTTGTTGATGTTTGTCATCAAAAAGCAGTCCTCGGACCATGTTTGGCAGTCAAGATTGAGGCTCCGTGCTTAGCACGCATTTACAGTCCCTGGGCTTTAACCGAAATGCTCAGTAGAAAAGTAAGGGCTTGTGGAGTGACTTCTCTGTTTCAGAGTCTATTTTGTTTTAAGTTACAGTTGTCTGTGTGACTCTTGTTACTGTAATTTACAGTTTGCCAATGTATACTATTTTTCTTCTGTAAATATAATTCTCCTTTTGACCATCATCTGATCATCGTCTACTGCTTCTTCACTGCCGAATGACCACGTTTGGAGAGGCTTCAGCCGCTCCGAAGATTGGCAACGAACGAGCATAAAATTACTGACGCTGTCGCCATGATGCAACGTAACATGTACAGATTGCACCGATAGCAAGAGCCAACTCTAGCAAATTCTAGTACACAACCGAACACCAACAAACCCGAGCAACAAAACAAACGGATGTAATCCGACTAGGCTTGGATTGTTCGAGCTTGCTGCTGGCGGCAAAGTGGTTAAATGCGAGCTCAAATAATAATTATTCGAAACACAGCCAACAAGCCAACATGATGACTTCGGGAGACCTGCAAGTGGCATTTTGTGACATTATTTGAAGTATTTATTACAAATAGCTTCTATTTCTTTTATTGAATAGCCATCATCACCATCTTCATGTACGTCTGCCGATACGTCTTACGTATGGGCGATACGTAGTACAGCTAAAACGTGTTTTGCCCTGTGTCAGCCGAATACGTCTACATAAATTTGCACGCATGTGCAGCAGGTGTCGTATACGTCTACGTCTGTACGTCTCCGGAAAATGTCATAACGTCTCCGGCAAGCTAAATCTCCTTAATTAACTCTGCTTGTTGTGCGAAGGCCAGCGAGTTCTCCCCACGAAGGCGCTCATTCTCCTCCCGCAGCTAGCCAACTGACCGTCATGCTCGCCGGTCGGGGTTGAAGGGTGAAAACCGGTCTGGTGGTTTGTCAGGAGCGGAGCGACAGAAGAAAGGAGCGTACCTGCCGGCGCACCGCCGTCGCTAAGCCTTGCACTCTTAGACAACGACGCACACAAATTGCACATGATTCGATGCGAGCCAGACTTCAAGAAGTGTAGCTCATCATCCGCTCAAGTGACGCATTTCGTCTGTACACGTGTTTCACAGTCGGCACAGCTTAAAAACTGCTGCTTGCCAAAGAACGGGCGAGAGCACAGCGCACATGCGTCTTTACTGGGCGCCATCTTGGAAAAATAAGACACGCATGCAACGCTGCATCTGACGCGCTTAACATCTTTGAATTTGGTGTTTTTAAGCTAGAATTTAAGCCTTCTACTACGTCTTCTTTTTCTTCTTCAGTGAGGTCAGCTTCAGCTCAACAGTACACATGTGTTACTTGTCTTCTCTTTATTACACGTAATTCATTCTCTTCAACTGTATGTCGATTCCCGTTGCTTACCATAGACCTCATAATAAAATAATAACAATAATAATAAAAATATTTTAGTCAATAATTCTTTATTTAATGTGTACAGGAACAATCATGTGGTCTTCGTGCTGCAGCACAAAAAAAAGATGCACGCACAAGTTTTACACATACAGATAGAACACGAAAGAAGTAACAAATATCGCACGAAATGAAATTGAGACAAAATGAGTCACGGAGAGCAAGAAATCATTGAATAGCATCTTTTGTATACACAGTGAGAGTGCTGTAGAGCACATCACGAAAAAAAACGATAGATAGAGAAAAAAAACAAATAAATGCCATTGACTATAGTAATAAAGAAGTAAAAAAAATCAACCACTCGAGGCGTACAAAGTCTTTGTTATCTAACCACAGGCTAGAATAGAGGGAAATACAATAAAGAAATAGAACTGAACGCAGGACAGTAAGATTCAAATACAAACATTAAAGCTAAAATATAAATAGGAAACGGATAAAAAGCCGTTCTAATACAGACAGCATTGAACAGAAAAAAAGCAAGAAGTGAAGTAAATACAATAATTAGGCTAGAAAGTGGAAGTTATATGTCATAAAGTACTGTTTGGAATACAACGCTACAAACATCCAATATAAATGAACAGAGCAAGTTTTGGAAGATGTCAAGGTGAGGACAAAAAGAGTTAAACAACCACTGCATTTTATCCAGAGGGGAATGGGAATGAAGAGACGTAGAAACTTTAAATGGTCTGAATTTCGTCATGCTCTGTCGCGGAACGCGCCGTATGATGTACTCTAAGAGCTGAGGGCACATAATTTGGCCATGAAGGAGTTTGTACACAAAGATCATATCTACTCTGACACGACGGCAGTGAAGAAAAGGAAGATTCAGTTGGATGCTCCTGGTGGAGCAAGAGGAGGAAGTTGAGCAAGAAAAGCGATATCGAAATATCCGTAAAATGTTTTGCTTTACTCTATCAACCTTGTCCAAGTTAGATTTGCAAGTGTCATTCCAAACAACCGACGCATACTTCAAGAACGGCAAGCATATGGACAGGTACAGCTTTAAGAACGAAAGTGGAGTACAGAGCTCTCTCGAAAGTCTGCAAACGAGTCCGAGTGTGCGCATAGCCCGTGCACTGAGCAATGCGTTTAGTATGAGAGGAGAAGCTGAGGCTGCGGTAAAAAATAACACCGAGGTCATCAATTTCATCAACCCTGTCTAACTGCACAGAATTCACCGAGTAATGGTAGAGAAAGCTGTGCGTTTTGCGAGTAAATGAGACAACTCTAGTTTGGAAGAATTTAGGGTAAGTCGATTCTTCGTACACCAATCAGAAATAGTAGATATGTACGATTGCAACAACAAGCAGTCTTGAAAAGAATGTAGGACCTTGAGTATTTTTATGTTATCAGCATAAAGAAGAAACGAAGAGCTCTTGATTGCGGAGGAAACGTGAATAACAAAAGCGGAAAAGATAAGCGGGCCTAACACAGAACCTTGAGGAAGTCCACTGGCTGCAGGGTAAACGAAGGAGGTCTGTCAATTGACACTGACAAAGCAGGAGCGATCAAGGAGATAATTGCGTAGGAGGCCTACGAGTGAGACTTCGACGCCAGTAAGTAGAAACTTTTCAACAAGTAGTGAGTGAGTCACAACATCGATAGCTTTGCACATATCACGGTGCACAGTGTCACTGACCTCTCTGAAGGACTGCTGCAGAGGTACATGTCATAAAGGTGACTAGGTTGGTAGTAGTAGAGCGACCCGATATGAAGCCTTGTTGATTCGGTATTATGATATGTTTGAGATGGAAGGAAAGTACGTTGTACAAAGCTGATTCGAAAATTTAGAGGTTGCACATAGTAGAGAAATCGAACAATGATTGGAAGAATCAGATTTGTTTCCTGACTTGAAGACAGGATTCACGCGTGCCATTTTCCACGCGGGAGGAAAGGCAGCATTTTTAAACAGGTAATAAATATGACAGTCAATACTGGCACAAAAATACAACTAAAGACCTTTATTATGGCGGCTGGAATGCCATCAGGTCCAGGAGACAAAGATGGTCTCAGACGCTTACAACTCATAGTTTAACTCCTCGCCGAAGAGAATGGATCTAGATGGTGCACCAGATGGGAGGCATAGAGAATCGCAATAATAATAATAATAATAATAATAATAATAATAATAATAATAATAATAATAATAATAATAATAATAATAATAATAATAATAATAATAATAATAATAATAATAATAATAATAATAATAATAATAATAATAATAATAATAATAATAATAATAATAATAATAATAATAATATTAATAATAATAATAATAATAATAATAATATAATAATAATAATCAGTTCAGTTCAGTCGTTCAGTCGTGTCCGACTCTTCGTGACCCTATGGACCATGTCACGCCACGCTTTCCGGTCTCTCACTATCTTCCTAACATCACATAACTTCATCTGCAGTGCCTCGAGGATGCCATCTAACCATCGCGTTCGCTGCCTACACCTTCACCGGCGACCCTCAACCTTTCCCAACATCAAATCTTTCTCCAGCGACTCCTCTCTTCTCATCAGATGACCAAAGTAGCTGAGCTTCAACTTTAGAATTTGACCCTCCAATGAGCAGTCAGGGTTTATGGTCGACAATATCGACTGATCTGATCTTCTGGCAGTCCAAGGAACTCTCGAGAGTCTTCGCCTGCACCACAATTCAAACGCGTCAATTCTTCGGCGGTCAGCCTTTTTCACAGTCCCACTCTCGCATCCATACATCACAACTGGAAAGACCATAGCTTGAGTTATACGGATCTTAGTTGGCAGACTAATATCTCTGCTCTTTACTAGGTGGTCAAGGCTAACCATTGCTCTCTTTCCCAGAAGCAGGCGTCTCCTAATTTCATGGCTGCAGTCTCCTTCCGAGGTAACCTTGGAGCCCAAAAAGAAAAAATCTGTCAAAGCTTCCACTTCTTGTCCATTGATGCTCCAGGACTTGATAGGGCAAGACGCCATGATCTTTGTCTGTTTAATGTTCAGTTTAATCCCAAACTTCTCCCTCTCTTCTTGTACGCGCATCGGAAGTTTCTTGAGTTCCACTTCACTTTCTGCCATTAAAGTGGTATCATCCGCATGTCTAAGGTTGTTGATACGTTTTCCAGCAATCTACACTCCAGCTGAAGACTTGTCCAGACCGGCCTTCCTCATGATGCACTCTGCATATAGGTTAAATAGGCAGGGCGACAGTATGCAGCCTTGCCTCACTCCTTTCTCAATCGGAAACCAATCAGTAAGACCATGCCCAGTTCTGACTGTGGCCTCTTGCCCTTCATACAGGTTCCCGAGGAGACAGATGAGGTGAATCGGAACTCCCATTTCTTGGAGAGCTTGCCACAATCTGCTGTGATCTACGCAGTCAAACGCTTTCGCATAATCAATAAAGCAGAAGTAGATGGGAATGGCGGCCGCTGGACAGGCCGCCATTGGAAACTGACCCTGGTAACGTTTAATGCTAGAACCCTAGCTAGTGAAGCTAGTTTAGCAGTGCTGTTAGAGGAACTAGACGGCATGAAATGGGATGTCATAGGGCTTAGTGAGGTTAGGAGGCCGAATGAGGCATATACTGTACTGAAGGATGGGCATGTACTGTGTTATCGAGGTTTACCGGAGAGGCGACAACTAGGAGTAGGTTTCCTTGTCAATAAGTATATAGCGGGTAATATAGATGAATTCTATAATATTAATGAGAGGGTTGCAGGCATCGTAATTAGGCTTAATAAGCGTTATAAACTGAAGGTTGTACAGGCCTATGCACCTATATGTAGTTATGATGACCAGGCAGTTGAAAGCTTCTATGAAGATGTAGAATCGGCATTGCGAAAAGTAAAGACGCAGTATACTGTACTAATGGGAGACTTCAATGCCAAGGTAGGGAAAAAACAGGCAGGAGACAAGGCAGTAGGTGACTATTGCATTGGTTCTAGGAATAGCAGGGGGGAGTTACTAGTTGAGTTTGCAGAGCGCAATAACTTACGAATCATGAATACCTTCTTCAGCAAACGGAAGAACCGGGAATGGACATGGAAAAGTCTTAATGGAGAGACTAAAAATGAAATCGTCTTCATAATGTGTTCAACCCCCGCCATTGTGCAGGATGTAGAGGTAATCGGGGAAAGTGCGATGCAGTGACCACAGGATGGTGAGGTCCCGAATTACCCTAAATCTGAAGAAGGAACGCAATAGATTAGTAAGACAGAAACCCATCAACGAATTAGCGGTGAGGGGGAGGGCAGAAGAGTTCAGGATCTCGCTACAGAATAGGTATTCAGCTCTAACTGAGGATGGCGACATTACCCTAGAGGCAAGGAACAATAATTTCAGAGATATCATTACTGAGTGCGCGGTAGAAGTAGGCGGTAGGATATTTAGAGAGGATACCGGTAAGCTGTCTAAGGAGACGAAAGATTTGATTAAGAAACGCCAGAGTATGAAAGCTTCCAATCCAACAGACCAGATCGAATCGGCCGAGATATCAAAGCTAATCGATAAGCGCAAGGTGGCCGATATAAGGAAGTATAACATGGACAAAATTGAGCATGCTGTAAAAAACGGGGGAAGCTTTAAAGCGCTAAAGAAGAAATTGGGCATAGGCAAAAACCAGATGTATGCGATAAGGGACAAGGCGGGCAACGTCATCACTAATATGGACAAGATAGTCAAAGTAGCCGAGGAGTTCTATACAGATCCCTACAGTAGCCAAAGTAGTCAGGACCGTAATGAGATTGGCGGTAGGGAAAAACAGTCAGACGTTCCACCAGTGACGAAGGACGAGGTCAAAAAAGCACTAGAAACTATGAAAAGGGGGAAATCAGCTGGAGAGGATCAGGTAACTACAGATTTGCTGAAGGACGGGGGGGATATCGTGCTAGAAAAACTGGCCACCCTGTATACGCAGTGCCTGGTGTCATCGACGGTACCGGAACCATGGAAGAACGCAGACATTATCCTCATTCACAAGAAAGGGGACTCTAAGGACCTTAAAAATTACAGACCAATCAGCTTACTGTCTGTTACGTATAAGGTATTTACTAAGGTAATCACTAATAGGATCAGGACAACCTTAGACTGCAATCAAGCAAAGGATCAAGCAGGGTTTCGGAAACGGTACTCTACTATCGATCATATCCATACCATCAATCAGGTGATAGAAAAATGCTCGGAATATAACCAGCCCTTATACATAGCATTCATTGATTACGAAAAAGCATTTGACTCAGTTGAAACCTCGGCGGTGATGCAGGCATTGCGAAATCAGGGGGTAGACGAGCCGTACGTGAAAGTGCTGGAAGATATATATAGTGGCTGCACAGCAACCATAGTTCTGCATAAAAAAAGTAACAAAATTCCCATAAAGAAAGGTGTTAGGCAAGGAGACACAATCTCCCCAGTACTATTCACAGCTTGTTTAGAGGAAGTATTTAGAGACTTGGAATGGGAGCAGTTAGGGATAAGGGTAGATGGAGAATACCTCAGTAATCTGCGATTTGCTGATGACGTTGCCTTGCTAAGCAACTCGGGGGATGAACTGCAAATAATGATCGATGACCTAGACAGAAAAAGTAGAAAAGTAGGCTTGAAAATCCATATGCAGAAGACTAAGGTAATGTTCAACAGCCTCGGGAAGGAACAGCAGTTTACATTAGGTAGCGAAATACTGGAAGTAGTAGGCGAATATGTCTACTTAGGACAGGTAGTAACCGCAGATCCGGACCATGAAAAGGAAATAACAAGAAGAATAAGATTGGGATGGAGCGCATTTGGCAAGCACTCGCAGATTATGACTAGCAGCTTACCGGTATCGCTCAAGAGGAAAGTATACAACAGTTGCATCTTGCCTGTACTCACCTATGGGGCTGAAACGTGGAGGCTAACCAAGAGAGTTCTACTCAAGTTGAGGACAACCCAGAGGGCTATGGAACGAAAAATGGTAGGGGTAAAATTAAGAGATAGAAAGCGTGCAGAGTGGGTCAGAGAAATAACTCAAGTTACCGACATTCTAGTGGAAATTAAGAAGAAGAAATGGACATGGGCAGGACATGTAGTGCGAAGAGAGGATAACCGATGGTCGCTGAGGGTAACAAACTGGATTCCAAGGGAAGGAAAGCGTAGCAGGGGACGGCAGAAAGTTAGGTGGGCGGATGAGATTAAGAAGTTGGCAGGGGTCAAGTGGATGCAGCTAGCACAGAACCGGGTTAAGTGGAGAAATATGGGAGAGGCCTTCGCCCTGCAGTGGGTATAATCAGGCTGATGATGATGATGATGATGATGAGATGGGTTTCTGGAACTCTCTTGCTTTTTCCATGATCCAGCGAAGGTTGGCAATTTGGTCTCTAGTTCCTCTGCCCTTGCGAAACCCAGCTTGCACGTCCGGAAGCTCCTGATCCACATACTGCTGCAGCCTACCTTGGCGGCTTTTCAACATCACCTTGCTTGCATGCGAAATAAGCGCGATCAAGCTGTAGTTCGAACGATCTTTGGCACTGCCTTTCTTTGGAATGGGGATGTAAACTGACCTCCTCCAATCCTGTGGCCACTGCAGGGTTGTCCAAATCTTCTGACATAATGTATGCAGAATGTTAACAGCGTCATGGTTGAGGTTTTGAAGCAACTCATCTGGAATGCAATCAATTCCGCTAGCTTTGTTCTTAGCAAGGCTGGCTAAGGCCCATTAAACTTCACTCTTCAGGATGCCCGGCTCGAGATCAGGAATCACAACCGTCTTATGTTGGGTTTGCACATTCGGGTCCTTCTTGTACAGTTCTTCTGTGTATTCCTGCCATCTCTTCGTTATCTCTGAGGCTTCAGTGAGGTCCTTGCCTCGTTTGTCCTTTATAACGCCCAGCTTAGCACAGAAGCTTCCTTTGATATCCATGATTGTCTTGTACAGAGCTCTTGTGTTCCTTAATTGGCTGTTGTCCTCAACTGCTTGGCACTGTATGTTCAGGAAGGCATTCTTATATCTCCTTGCTATTTTCTGAAAATCCGCATTGAGAACCTTGTATCTTTCTCTTTCCCCCATAACGTTTGCCATCCTTCTTTCCTCAGCTATTTGCAAAGCCTCTTCAGATAACAAGTTTGCTTTCTTGCATTTCTTTTGCTTTGGAACTACCTTAGTAGTAACTTCTTGTATTATATCACGAACCTCAGTCCACATTTCTTCGGGCTCTCTGTCTTCTAGATCTAATTCTTGAAATCGATTTCTCACTTCCACAGCATATTCTAATGGAATTTGATCCAGATCATACCTGAAAGGCTTTCTAGTTTTCTGCGTTTTCCTCTATTGAAGCTTAATTTTGGCAGCAAGAAGCTGATGACTGGTGCCACAATCGGCCCCAGGCCTTGTTTTTACTGCTTGTATAGCGCTTCTCCATCTGTGCCGGCAAAGATATAATCGATCTGATTCCTGTACAGACCGTCGGTTGAAGTCCATGTGTACAGGCGCCTCTTGTGCTGTTGAAAATGAGTATTCGCTATGGTCAGGTTGTTTTCTTGACAAAACTCTATTAGCCTCTTCCCAGCTTCATTTGGCTCGTCAAGACCGAACTTGCCTATAATTCCGGATATTTCTTCACTCCCGACTTTAGCATTCCAGTCTCCTATGAGAAAAACGACGTCTGATGATGGGGTGCGGCCTAAAAGGCATTGTAGGTCCGCATAAAATCTCTCAACGTCAGCTTCTTCAGCAGTAGTGGTCGGTGCATACACTTGGATAACTGTTATGTTGAAAGGGTGACCTTGGATCCGAAGTGAAATCATTCGGTCGTTTTTAGGGTTGTACCCTAGCACTGCTTTGCCCATTCTTCTGTTTACTATGAAGGCGACCCCATTCCTTCTCTTGGATGGATTCGTGCCCACAATAAAAGACATAATGGTCGCCGGAGTTAAATTCTCCCATTCCGGTCCACTTGAGCTCGCTGATACCCAAGATATCAATGTTCAATCTGTCCATGTCTCGCTCTACGACATCCAGTTCACCTTGCGTCATAGATCTTACATTCCATGTTGCTATGTGATATGTTTCCTTGCAACATCAGACTTTCCGGTCGCTTCCCGACACATCCACAACTGAGCGTCCTTTTTGCTTTAGCCCAGCCGCTTCATTCGTCCTGGAGCTACTAGGAATAGCCCTTTGTGCATCCCCAGTAACACGTGGGACGCCTTCCTACCTGGGGGCTCATCTTCCGGCGCTATATCATTAATGGTATTGTGACTGGCCGTAGGGTTTTCTTGGCAGGAAATAGTGGAGTGTGTTGCCGTTACCTTCTCCAGTGAATCACATTTTGTCAGAACTCTCTGCCGTGACCGTGGGTGGCCCTACACAGCAGAGCTCACGACTTCATCGAGTTTCGCAAGCCCCTCCGCCACGACAAGGCAGTGATCCATGAAGGGGAGTAATACTAATAATAATCAATCAAACAATCAATCTTTATTTAATGTGCGCAGGAACAACCATGTGGTTATTCCTGTACACAAGTTTTACATACACAGATAGGACACAAAAAGAAGAAATAAATAACACATAAAATGAAACTGAGGCGAAAAGTGTTGCGGAACGAAAGAAATCAATTAGTAGCGTATCTTATATACTGTTGTGCCCGGCCAAAGCCTCCCAGAAATTCAGCCGGACGCCAAACTTCTTCGGCGATCGCCTCCTTCACAAAATCTGGATACTTCTCTACAAAGCTGCAGTGCACTGCAGGCGGGGCGTGCCAAAGGGAGAGAAGCGACGTGTTTGAACAGAGCTGAGCGTCCAGACAGCTCGGCGCCGTGGCCCTGGCGGGGGACCCCTTCTCGCCCCGCGGCATATTTGAAGCAAGAGCGCAGCAAGCTCTACCATTGGCCCTGCGAAAGTGCTGCCGTCGGATTGGATCATTTCAGTGTCAACGGTTTCTCGGTTACGGAGACTCAAGTGCTTTCGTTTGAGACTCCGAGTGTGAGTTCATCGCTAGCGTCCATCGGGAGCAGTTCGCCCTCTGAGAGCGGACGCGGCGGAATCTCCCTGGCCGTCGCTGCGTGAGAACAGTCGCGTATGGCTATGTCAGCTTTCGGCCCCAGAGCCGATCTGGTTGTGTAAATGCCTGTAAATAGTGTATAAAGCTTTTTCTTCATCTCACCAGCGCCGACTCAGATTCGTCGCTATCGCCCAGGGAGCTGACAGCCCTCGTTCACGAAACGGGTGACGAGCGCTACGCAACCAACTCCTTGGCACAACCCTGTTGACGGTGTGATAACCCCACCGGCACAACATTGCTGGCAGCGGTGGGATTGGCCGGCGTCAGGCACCTCGGCGCGGTGAGTACCTGAAGTTTCCCTCAAACGGCAGACTTTCTCTGACACACAGGGTAGCTTAGAGAAAAGCTGAGCGTAGCATTGTGTTAACCTTGCGTATTTCAAGCCTACAGGAAGTGGTTTGAAAACCAAGGGATGCTGAGAATAGCCATCAGTGTGAGAAAAGCTTGCGCGTCTCTTGCTAGGAGCGAGATAGCGAACGCATAGTACACTATTCTAAAAAGGTAAACAACAAGAGGCCGGTGTAAAATATGGAGAGTTACAAGGTCAGATAACTTCTCCAAATTTGTGATGAGTTGGGCATTGATTTGGGCTCAACAAAAAGAAAAAAGGAAATTCTTGAGATCATGCAGGCAGAGGAAGTGACGGTTGAGGAAGCCGCAGAGGCCTGGGATGATATTCAAGAGAGAAAAAAGAAGGAGGAAGCCAAAAGGCTTGAACTCCAAAAGCGCGAGGAGCGTCAAAAGCTAGAACGCCAAGAACGCGATGACCGCAGGTTAGAACGCGAAAAGCGGTTTTCCAGCTTGGAAAAGCTGATGCAGCTCGAGGTTTCAGCACATGAAATAAATGTTGAAAGGCATGACGCTTTAATTGCCATTGAAGGTAACAGTTCGAAGCCGCGAGAGTGTCTGCAACCGTTCCTCATCGCCGAGGATATGGCAGAGTACTTGGCAGATTTCGAGCGTGTCTGCAAAAGTAAGCGCTTCGAGCGAGATACTTGGGCACAAAAATTGGTCGCTCTTCTCTCCGCTGAGGCGTCGGAAGAAATCAAGAGCGTGTTAGACGGTGACCTGAAAAACTACGATTACCTGAAACAGTCCTTACTGAAAAGACATCGGCTGCCAGCAATGGAGCTTAGGGACAGGTATCGGCGTGAGAAAAACTGTACCAAAACGTTCTTGGATATGGCGTATCAAATGAAAGCCGCTATAACTGAATGGCTAGATAGTCAGGAAGTCTCGGAGCAAATCGTACTTGCACCAGAGAATGAGACACAGCTTGGGAAAGCGGCCGAGCGACGCAACCGCAGCTGCGAGTCGATCGAGCCTCGAACAGAGGTATCTGGGGTTACCTTTGTCGAGCCACTGGCAGCTGAGACGGTTGGAGCCGACTCCATCGGCGAGAAATTCACAGTGACACCGTCGTGCACTCCGCTCCACGTAGCTGTAAGCAATCCGACTCCACCAATCGAGAGTGGGGAACTGGCAGTAAATGAACCGCCTAACAACTCAGAAGCAGAAGTTGTAAAGCTTGGCGGAGATGTAGTCAGACTAGTAGACAACAAATTGGCGATATCCGAGGTCTGCGTTGTCGTAGATCATCACTCGAGGAAAAACGAAGTGGCGCTCATGGAAACTGCGCAGCCCACGAGTGTTGAACAGCGAAAGCAGACCCATGACGCGGACGCTGTCGAGAACCACACCTGTGAAGTCGACAGCGAGCGACTAGACAGGAGCCGTGAATCTTCCTGTCCTGACGCGCGCAATCGTATTGGCGAAATCAACCACATGGACCTCACGCGATCCGAAGCGCCCCATCTGTCGGACGAACTTGATAGTGCGCCGATTAGCGCTGAGCGATGCGGCACACAGGCAGGTCAGGGTAACTTGAGTGGCGAGCCTGCAGAGGATATGCCTAGCTCGGGGGCTGGCGTGAGCGAGCCTTGTCCATGGTCCTTGTCCTTGTTTGCACGCGACTGGCAGTCAGTCATGCGCTGCTGGTCGCGATGCAGGCGCGGCGCCGCACTCTGACGATGCCGGCGGCATACCCGCTCCGGTTACAGGCAACTTGAAAGAGCTGGCACCAAAAGAACGAAAGCAAAAAGTCAAGTGTTGCCGCCGAAAAGAGCGGAAAGACAGATGCATGAAAGAATGCTGTCATCGAAAAGTTGGAAAACGCAAACGATCGCGAAAGGAAAAGAAGCGGCGATCCCAACTGCACAAATGCACCCGTGCCGAGAAAATGCCCGATTGGGGCGCAAAGCGTAAGGAACGAGACAGATCGTTCAACAAAGCGAGTAACTTGTGCTCGTATGTTCCTTCACGCACTGAGTGGAAAGAAAGGTCTCGTAGAGAAATGGACAGCCGAAGCTGTAGCGGAGGGAGGAGAGCCAAATCACCCGTATACTGCTAGGCGTTCTGCCGCTTGCGAATGAGATCAGCACAGTGTTAACTCGGATGCTCTGAGTCGTGCATTCGAGACATAGCTACTATCGGTAATGCTGTAGGCAGATCGGGGCAAAATTGAATGAACTCCTTGCTTCCTTAGTTGTGGTTTACGGCCCAAGTGATTTCAAGGAGACTCTTTTCTATTGCTGTTTATTATTCTTCTTTGCTATTTAATGTATCATTAATATGCAAAATTGTTGTTTGAACTTTGTGTAATGCATCCTATACACTTGTCGCTTGTTGTGGTGGGAGCAAAAAGGGGACAACAATTTAGCTAATTCAATTTGAAATTTTTGCCTCTGTCTGGTGTTGACGAGTGACCGAGGGTACTTGCTTGTGTTGGGTGTTCCCTGTTGTCGGTCGGTTTTGCAAGCCGAAGAACAGTCTACCACTACCAGTGGCGAGAGGCAAGGACATCGTAGTGACCCGAGCGAAGTTCGTCGACATGCCCCGGCAGCACGGCTGTCGGCAGAGATCCTGACCTGCCAAGTGGAACCCGAGGCACGTGAGGCTACCTGGCTCCCGTACACTGGACGTGAGCTTGGAGGAACCTGGCGAACGAGCGCTCCCGGTATCCGAGCCACATGTGAGCAGCTCGTCTTCCCGGCGCATTGTCTGATGGCGGGGGTGCTGTTGTGCCCAGCCAAAGCCGCCCAGAAATTCAGCCGGACGGCGAACTTTCTCGGCGAACGCCTCCTTCACAAAACCTGGATACTTTTCTGCAGCGCACCAAAGGGAGAGATGCGACGTGTTTGAACATCAGCTGAGCGTCCATACAGCTCGGCGCCGTGGCCCTGGCGGTGGACCCCTTTTCGCCCCGCGGCATATTTGAAGCAAGAGCGCAGCAAGCTCTCCCATTGGCCATGCGAAAGTGCTGCCGTCGGATTGGATCATTTGAGCGTCAACGGTTTCTCGGTTACGGAGATTCAAGTGCTTCCGTTCGAGACTCCGAGTGTGAGTTCGTCATTAGCGTCCACCGGGAGCAGTTCGCCCCCTGAGAGCGGACGCGGCGAAATTTCCCCGACCGTCGCTGCGCGAGAACAGTCGCGTATGGCTATGTTAGCTTTCGGCCCCAGAGCCAAGCTCGTTGTGTAAAGGCCTGTAAATAGTGTATAAAGCTTTTTCTTCATCTCACCAGCGCCGACTCGGATTCATCGCTATCGCCCAGGGAGCTGACAGCCCTCGTTCACGAAACGGGTGACGAGCGCTACGCAACCAACTCCTTGGCACAACCCTGTTGACGGTGGGCTGCTGTGTGATAACCCCACCGGCACAACAATACACAGTGAGAGAATTGTTGAGCACATCACGAAATAAAAAAACGATATATATATATATATATATATAGAGAGAGAGAAAACAACAACAAATAATTGACATTCATTAGAGTAATATAGAAATATACATAAAATAAACAACCATTCCAGGAGCAACAATTGCGTGGTACTTAAAACTCAGGCTAGAAATACAGGAAAATACAATAAAGGAATAGAATTGAACGCGGGACTGTAAGATTCCATTATATTGTTTAAAGTTAAAATATAAATAACACACGGATAAAAAGCAGTTCAAGATACAGACAGCATTGAACAGGAGAAAAAGCAAAAAGTTTAGTAACTACAATATTTTAGGCTAGAAAGTGAGAGTTATATGTGATAAAGTACTATTTCGAATAAAACGCTACGAACATCCAATATAAATGAACAGAGCAATTTTTGGAAGATGTCAAGGTGAGGTCAAAAAGAGTTGAATAACCACTGTATTCTGTCCAGAGGTACAAATAAGCAATACCTGTTCATCCGGCAGACACATCCAGTCTGGTGGATCAGGCAGTGCATTTACATATTCCTTAAGGATGCCGTACTCTCAATGAAATGTTCAACAACCGGGCGAACACCGAAATCCAAGTTATCCATGCAGCACGGAGGCTCAGGGTTATAATGCCCTCGTACGGTATACCCACAATGCTTGCCTTGCCAGCCGTCACCTTTTTCCTTAGCCATCAAGGCTTGATTTGCCCCGTGCTGTCCAGGCTCACGATACTGTCCTAGAGAGACCTAAAGGTACTGTTTTGGCAGTACATCGTTTGCCAACAAAGGCTTCTCGCGTTTCTTCCCGATAACCATGCCAAGACCAATATCTGTTGCCCCAGTTTAACTGGTCCCCAATAGAACTACAATACTTTTGAACAGCGCTAGTAGTATCCCTAATACTCGCTTTGTTCGTAACGAAAACCGCGATGTCATCCGCATACGCCAGAATCTTAACTTCTGCCTGGAGCATATAACCTGTTTTACGCACATTAAATCGAATTTCAAGGTGAAGTGGATCAAGATAAGCAATAAACAGCACAGGTGTCGCATAAGATATCAGTGAGCTCGCTGTTGGCGATAATTCGTGTTGAACAGTTTTTGTATGCCATCGCGACGCCTTCCGCTTTTGGGAATCCGACACAAAAATCGAGAGCCAAGAGCTCACCGACCGAATGGCGTCCAATTTTTGTGCCCATTATGAGAGGTGTGTTTTATACGTGGTTGATACATCAGATGATTGTGCCATAAATTTGCGCATCTGTGTGCATTCAGTGTTTTTATGCAGCAGTGGACGCCGCTTACTTCTTTTTTTTGTGTATGATGAATGGAAATGATTTCTCTGCGTATAGGGGCCGAATATTAAAACAGAGCGGTGATTTTTAAACGTTGGAGGGAAGAGGTTATACGGCTGAAGGACTTTAACTGTGTAGGCACTGCTGAAGGCCGCGCAAAATATTTACGCGTTCGCGACAAGAGTGCAGAATTGCTAAATGCAGTGGTAGACGAATATGAACTTGAAAACTAGGATAAATTTTCGTTTGGCTAGCGGTACTTGCCCGCAGTTTAACCACTTCTAACATTATAGCCACGCATGGTTATATAGATTATACGTGTCTGCTGAATCGGTACCTTGTGTTGTGCCTATGAGGTAATACCCATGGCACATAGTGATCACTGCTTGGTAACTGCCACGTTTGGAAGAAGGAACAAGAGTATCTTTAACTGGGACCTCGGTAAATTCAATGTGAAGTTGCTGGATAGCCCGAAGTTTTTCGATGCGGATACAGAGGAATTGAAATATCTCATTGAAGCTATGTGTACCGATCGGAGGAATTTAAGCACAAAATAAAAATTTTAAGGGGCTAGTTTGGACTACTAAACTGCGATGAGATTAAAGCCGTTATTGCGTGGTGGTCCGAAGCCCCCTACTATGGCAGCTCTTTATCTCTTTTTTTTTTTATTCCCAACTTCCTCCTTATCTTTATGGCTCCGATAAGGCGTCCGCGGAGAATTGTGACAGATACGGCGGCTTTTCTATAAACCAATATGAAACGCGGCTGATGCTTGCTGTACTGCGTGCTGTTTGGTGCGGCGTTCGAGGAAGAGCCAAATGAATGGCGTTGCACGAACCTGTGGCAAGCGCAGTGTGAGCACGCCGCAGTTTTGACTGCTGACTACTAGTTACTTGGCTACTGGCTGAAGTTTGTTACAGATACTGCGCCTTTTCTTTCCTGTAAACCAACTTGAAACGCCGCTGATGCCTACTGTACTGCGTCTGCTCCTGTAGGTTGAGGGGTGCACAAGGCGTTCGAGGAAGCGACAAATTAAAGGCTCCGCAATGACGCCTAGATCGGAAGTCCGGCTGGATGGTGATATCAACTTTATTATTCCACAAGATAAGGAGGCCTCCTAGACCCCGCCCCCGGAACGCAGGCCTAAGGGACGGGGGCCGTGACTTCCGCATATTAAAAGCAGGCAAAAAGGTCTGGATTCTTCTTCCGCTGGCGGCTTCTTCCGCCAGGAGGATGACTTGTTTCTTTGGGGCAGGGACCTCACTCCGCAGCAGGACCTCCCAGGCGTCTCTAAAATTTATATTTGCACGGACAAGCAGCGCAAATGCTACGAATAGGTTTTTGTCTTATTATACAGACCACGAAGGGTCATTGTACGAATGGGGTACCTAGTGAAAGTGTTGTGGCGCTTATGCTAACATGTGCTTGGGATATTTGGTTTCGTTTGATATGTGAGGTTCAATATCCCAAAGGGACTGAAGCTGTTAGAGACGCTGTTGGGGAGCCCTCGGGAAATTTCGACCACCTAGGGTTCTTTAACCTGCATTCACTGCGCACAGCACACGGGCTCGTTGCTTTTCACCTCTGTCTAAAAGCAGCTGCCGCGGCTGGGATTCGATCCCACCTTTTTGGGCAAGCAGTCAAGCGCCCTAAACACTTCACCACCGCAGCGGGCTATGTTTGGGATGTGTACTGCGGTACAGCAAAAATAATTTTTAAGCCTAATAATTTAGGCAAGCAAAATGTTTAAAATTCGCCCCACGAAAAGGCGGTGATAAAGGCGCTCGCCGTATACTATCAAAGCGAAGCTTTAGCGTCTCCCTAACGGTTTTGACGGTGTCTTCTAAGGCGCCATCGGGTAATAAAATGGCAGAGCACTGGAAACCTTATTGCGCAACTCCTATATATATAAGAAATGCAGGTCGCAATTAAATGTACGTCTCCTGCATAATTGTTTCAAAAGGCTTCCACAGCTCTTTCTGGGAACAGAGTGAATAACATTTCGCGAACCGAGTACGTAATATTATTGCATTACCATCATTTCGTTAGAAAATGACAGACATTCAAAGATCAGTGACTGTTTTGTGCTTTGTTTTCAACGTTACTGATGTTTATTATGATCAAATATGTTGTTCATGAAAAAATACCAGAAGATGTAAATAAAACTATGTTTTAAAGGGATGATGAGACTCGTTGCCACAAAATATCGCATTTACAGATGAATGACAAATGGAGAAGAATTAAGCTTTTTTACGCTAATGTTCAATAGCCCATATTGAATTCGTCTTTTTTTTTTAATTCGAGGACCGTCATTTCAGCGGCATCAGTAATTCTTCGCAAGTATGTACAACAGATACCTAGCCTAGTGAAGAGCGGACATGAAACACAGTTTGAGCTGTAAATGGAAATTGTTTCAAGACAAAATTTTTAACGCAATTTCCTGGTCAAGTGGAAACACTGGTTTCTCCAGTCGCGGGGAAGTGGAAAGTATTGCCTTTAACAGCTGTAATGATGACTCTAGTGCACTATTCAAATGTAATCCAGCGAACAGAATGTGATATGCTTAGCTGGTAGGCTACTGGCTGCTTGCTCTAATTATGCCCTGTAGTGAGGACATGCGGACTTTTGGATTCTCGAACTGGCATCTATTTATCGAATTTGAAACCAACCCGCTTCACGCCCTTGGAGGGAGATAGCATCTACAAAAAAAGTAACTGCATGGCGGAGAAAAGTCACGGTGTTTGACAAATCGGTTATGCATATTTTGCCCAGAATTTATCATGCAGCCTGCTTTCGTTCCATCAGTAAAGAATGGCATTAATTATAAGGTGCCTAGTGTTTTGAACACCGAGGAGAACGCAGTAGCCATGAATTGCCTTTCGCAGTTTGGACGGAGTTGTGGTACTAGCGCCCGAAGTCCGATGCACCAGCCAGTACTTCTTGTCAAAGGCACGCACGATGGAGTCGGTAATGCATTTTACTGATCAAAAGCGAGGTCAGTTAATTGCGGCCCTGAGACCAGCTTGATCTCTATATGCAGGCCAGCCATTTGGGACTGAAAGTGAAGCTCAAGAGCCCTTGGCCGGTACCGATCAAGTGCTTCTCCTTCAGCTGTTATTTTTAGTATTACAGAGGTCATGCCGCGGTCGTTTTTCTGAGTGCTAGTTGTCTCCTGGGTTTCTGGATTTTATGCCCCCCCAATTGGTCCAGAGGAGGACAAACGTGAGCGCCGCGTGTTATTCAGCGGACAGGGCAATGAACCGCATAACACGTCAATTCTTTACCTCTTTCCTTTTATGCTATTTGAAGCCGTGGAATGTATTTTGCGCCGTTGTAATACTGTCCTGGCCAACGGCGCCTGCGAAATCGAGCATCATGATTTTCCGGATGAAGAACACATTGCCTGCATTTATGAAGGCTCTCCCGGGCTCTGTCAAGAGCATGGACGTGATGACCTGCTTCTATACTTATAGCGTGTGCACTGGAGTTCAACGTGGACTTGGGGATTTGGCGATCGGTGATCAGTGGGTGGTGAGGCGTGCTGTGTTCGCGATTTTTTTAAAAACCTGGTCTTGACAGGAGATGGGCAACGAAGAGTTCAATGTAGGCTTCACACGCTTGATTTTGGTTTATGCAGCCGAATTTGAAGTCAAATGAGCGATTTCTTTTCTCTTAACTAGTGCACCATTGACCGACGTTTTGTGCACAAGGATAGAAAATGCTGGTCGATGGTAGGTCGACAAAGTAACTATATTTATCCATCAGTATTGCTGAACTGTTCTGAACTGTTCTGCCCAGACTTCTTCACTGCTTCTTCTGATCAAGAAACTGAGCATGGTGATCAAGATCACCATGCTTACGGAAAGCGTACTCTGCAAACGTTTAGAAAGAATACATTTGTGCATTTATTCTCGCTCCAAGAAACGTAGCTGGAGCTCTGTGGTACGCTTTACTGATTCTATTTTTTTTCTAACCTTGCTTTTTTTTTCTTCGTGCCTAAATGTAGTCTCATAATCTTTGTTCTGTGATGATTTGACTTTTCATTGAATTTGTGTATGATTTCTGTATTCAAGTATTGTACTTTATTTTTTCTGTAGGCTGATATACCGAGTGCTATGTCAAACAAAATAAGGAGGGGGGCGGGGAGCTGACACTTGTCAGGCATATCTTTGCCTTTATGCCAGCCCCTAGAGAAATGTACCATATCCTCTTTGAATCAAGTTGTGATTTTGAAAAAAAAAATCCTAGAAAGAGAGAGTCAGCACAGACCGCTATAGGCGCAGCGGCGCACTGACGGTAATCAAACAACTACCCAAGCTGCGGAACACCGTCTTATTTCGAGTTGCATCTGCATTTGCACCTAGAGTGTCGGAATTTCTCGATATTGTCATATTAGGTGATGTTAGGATGTGCTCTCCATTAGATAGTAGGAAGAGAGGTGAGCACAATGAATATACGAACACATTACAGGAGAAGACATTAGACGTGATCGAAATAAACTGCTCCGCGTAAACTCTACTGTGAACGAAATTAATACTGTGGCAGGGCACAGTTATAGCTCATCACACCAAGCGCAACGCCGTACACTTCTACTTGTCTCCTGCCTACACTCTGTCCTCTACAAGCGCAAAACTGACAGCACGCAAGCAAAAACGCCATAACAGTCCTTGTTGAAGGCCTACGCTCATTCGCTACGCTTAAACAGCGATATTGGTTTGGATACCTTTAGCAAACATATATTGAGAACTGTTTTTGTCTTTGTCGCATCATGGTGAAGATCAACGACGCATCGATGTAAACGCACAGCTCCATCGGTGACACCACGTCGTCGAGATCGGAATAGACGTGTGCGAATCGGAATGCATGCCTGCGCTGTGCTGTGCCGACCGAAAAAGCCGCAGCTGTTTTCTCTTGTACCCAACTACAGCCACAACGAGCGTCTCCTGCGGCTTCAGTGGCGTTAAATTTGCAATGATCTCTGTTTCAAGCGTTTTTCTGCGTCTTGTTTTGCTAATATCTCATGAATTCGCGAACGAGTCTTAAATGATAATACATCATCGTTCTGCACTTCGCCAGTGCAGGCGATATTTTCCGATTAATACGACGATGCCAACGACTACACCTCGGTTCGGCAGCTGTTCATTAGCTGTGTACATACATATACTTGGTAAGCTCTCTTAATGTTACTTATTCATCATCCGTTGCGTTGCCATTAGCTGTACTTGGTTTTCATTGCACGATGTATATGCCAGCAGTGCCGAGGAACATATTGAGGAGGTGTGCGACTGAAGCTTCCTGCTGGTTATGTCTAGTCTGACCAACATGTGACCAAAAAAAGCTTTATAGTTATCCGTTTTACCCAGCAGTATGTTCGACTAGCATTTTCAACCAATTAAAATGGTCTAGACTGTGTAATGGAAGATAATCGGAACTAGAGCTGTGGGTTGCTTTCAGCAAAGGTCGGCATATCGGGTAAAATTGGAATTTTCACCAATCACGTGCATCTTAAGACTTACACAACTGTAGATTTCGTACCACTGAGGCAGTGACGGTACTATGCCGATATTTGCATTCACTAAAACTATTTAATTCGCTACCCTCAATCGCCAAAATCGATTGTGAATCCAACGAATTCGATTAGCTGCACGTCACGGAAGGGGCTCGGCCTCGGTATCCAACCTAGCCCCGGCCATGTGGGTCGCAAAACATTACATATTCACAAACACGCCCGTATTTCAAGGCAGAGATGAAACCACCTGTTTCTTGAACCGATAACTGCTGCTTCCTTCTTCTCATTTCCGTTTAAGGGAGGGGGTAGCGGACCAGCGAGATTTGATATTGGTCGCGCCCACGGCGTACCGACGATTAAAAAGTGCTCCACATAGTCCCACAGATACAGTTTACATTATAGCAATGCACAAATATACAATAAAAGTCGAATTTCGCAGCTAAATGGCTTCCTTCTCGGCCGAAACACTGCCCAGCTCTTCGAACGATGTCGTTAATTGCTCAGGTGCGGCGCGGTGTGGCGGCCGCGACTGATATATAAAGCCTCGGCGTTACGGGAAGCTCCGTGGCCAGTAAGCATTGAAGGACTCTGGTTTGACTGCAGAGCATAATTATAAACAGGGTCAATGTCAAAACCAAGAAGTGAAGTTTTGCTCAGTGGTATTGGAAAAGTGTTGGCGCCTGTTCAGGAGCTTCGGCTATGAGCGCGTCGATACCACATGAAAGAGACGAATTTGTGCACCATATAAGACACCGTGTTAATTGAAAAAGTATATATTATTAGCTCCTATGATAAGCTCCATACAACCCCGGCCCTCAGTCACCAGCGGCTGCGGAACAACTGACCACGGCGGCGGTCAGACCTGTGACGCAGCAGGGGGTGCTAAGAAAGCCTGGCTCCGCTGGACAGGCCGCCATTGGAAACTGACCCTGGCAACGTTTAATGCTAGAACCCTAGCTAGTGAAGCTAGCTTAGCAGTGCTGTTAGAGGAACTAGAGGGCATGAAATGGGATGTCATAGGGCTTAGTGAGGTTAGGAGGCCGAATGAGGCATATACTGTTCTGAAGGATGGGCACGTACTGTGTTATCGGGGATTACCAGAGAGGCGACAACTAGGAGTAGGTTTCCTTGTCAATAAGTATATAGCGGGCAATATAGATGAATTCTATAGTATTAATGAGAGGGTTGCAGGCATCGTAATTAGGCTTAATAAGCGGTATAAACTGAAGGTTGTACAGGCCTATGCACCTACATGTAGTTATGATGACCAGGCAGTTGAAAGCTTCTATGAAGATGTAGAATCGGCAATGCGAAAAGTAAAGACGCAGTATACTGTACTAATGGGCGATTTCAATGCCAAGGTAGGGAAAAAACAGGCAGGAGACCAGGCAGTAGGTGACTATGGCATTGGTTCTAGGAATAGCAGGGGGGAGTTACTAGTTGAGTTTGCAGAGCGCAATAACTTACGAATCATGAATACCTTCTTCAGCAAACGGAAGAACCGGAAATGGACATGGAAAAGTCCTAACGGAGAGACTAAAAATGAAATCGACTTCATAATGTGTTCAACCCCCGCCATTATGCAAGATGTAGAGGCAATCGGGAAAGTGCGATGCAGTGACCACAGGATGGTGAGGTCCCGAATTAGCCTAAATCTGAAGAAGGAACGCAACAGATTAGTAAGAAAGAAACCCATCAACGAATTGGCGGTGAGGGGGAGGGCAGAAGAGTTCAGGATCTCGCTACCGAATAGGTTTTCAGCTCTAACTGAGGATGGCGACATTACCCTAGAGGGAAGGAACAATAATTTCAGAGATATCATTACTGAGTGCGCGGTAGAAGTAGGCGGTAGGATAGTTAGAGAGGATACCGGCAAGCTGTCTAAGGAGACGAAAGATTTGATTAAGAAACGGCAGAATATGAAAGCTTCCAATCCAACAGACCAGATCGAATTGGCCGAGATATCAAAGCTAATCAATAAGCGCAAGGTGGCCGATATAAGGAAGTATAACATGGAGAAAATTGAGCATGCTGTAAAGAACGGGGGAAGCCTTAAAGCGGTAAAGAAGAAATTGGGCATAGGCAAAAACCAGATGTATGCGATAAAGGACAAGGCGGGCAACGTAATCACTAATATGGAAAAGATAGTCAAAGTAGCCGAAGAGTTCTATACAGATCTCTACAGTAGCCAAAGTAGTCAGGACCGTAATGAGATTGGCGGTAGGGAAAAACAGTCAGACGTTCCACCAGTGACGAAGGACGAGGTCAAGAAAGCACTAGAAACTATGAAAAGGGGGAAATCAGCTGGAGAGGATCAGATAACTACAGATTTGCTGAAGGACGGGGGGATATCGTGCTAGAAAAACTGGCCACCCTGTATACGCAGTGCCTGGTGTCATCGACGGTACCGGTACCATGGACGAATGCAAACATTATCCTCATTCACAAGAAAGGGGACTCTAAGGACCTTAAAAATTACAGACCAATCAGCTTACTGTCTGTTACGTATAAGGTATTTACTAAGGTAATCGCTAATAGAATCAGGACAACCTTAGACTGCAATCAAGCAAAGGATCAAGCAGGGTTTCGGAAACGGTACTCTACTATCGATCATATCCAAACCATCAATCAGGTGATAGAAAAATGCTCGGAATATAACCAGCCCTTATACATAGCATTCATTGATTACGAAAAAGCATTTGACTCAGTTGAAACCTCGGCGGTGATGCAGGCATTGCGAAATCAAGGGGTAGACGAGCCGTACGTGAAAGTGCTGGAAGATATATATAGTGGCTGCACAGCAACCATAGTTCTGCATAAAGAGAGTAACAAAATTCCCATAAAGAAAGGTGTTAGGCAAGGAGACACAATCTCCCCAGTACTATTCACAGCTTGTTTAGAGGAAGTATTCAGAGACTTGGAATGGGAGCAGTTAGGGATAAGGGTAGATGGAGAATACCTCAGTAATCTGCGATTTGCTGATGACATTGCCTTGCTAAGCAACTCGGGGGATGAACTGCAAATAATGATTGATGACCTAGACAGGAAAAGTAGAAAGGTAGGCTTGAAAATCAACATGCAGAAGACTAAGGTAATGTTCAACAGCCTCGGGAAGGAACAGCAGTTTACTTTAGGTAGCGAAATACTGGAAGTAGTAGGCGAATATGTCTACTTAGGACAGGTAGTAACCGCAGATCCGGACCACGAAAAGGAAATAACAAGAAGAATACGATTGGGATGGAGCGCATTTGGCAAGCACTCGCAGATTATGACTAGCAGCTTACCGGTATCGCTCAAGAGGAAAGTATACAACAGTTGCATCTTGCCTGTACTCACCTATGGGGCTGAAACGTGGAGGCTAACCAAGAGAGTTCTACTTAAGTTGAGGACAACCCAGAGGGCTATGGAACGAAAAATGGTAGGGGTAACATTAAGAGATAGGAAGCGTGCAGAGTGGGTGAGAGAAATAACTCAAGTTACCGACATTCTAGTAGAAATTAAGAAGAAGAAATGGACATGGGCAGGACATGTAGTGCGAAGAGAGGATAACCGATGGTCGCTGAGGGTAACAAACTGGATTCCAAGGGAAGGAAAGCGTAGCAGGGGGCGGCAGAAAGTTAGGTGGGCGGATGAGATTAAGAAGTTCGCAGGGGTCAAGTGGATGCAGGTAGCACAGAACCGGGTTAAGTGAAGAAATATGGGAGAGGCCTTCGCCCTGCAGTGGGTATAATCAGGCTGATGATGATGATGATGATGATGATATTATTAGATAAATAAATGCCACAACACGGTATAAATAATTTACCCAACACGTTTCTGCGCCTTGTAAATACAGAAATTTGATAGTGTGCGCTTCGGAAGCTGTATAGACATTGAGGTCCATGAGGCAGCGTATGAACTTCAACAGCATCGCGCACAAGCATGTCATGATGAGAATTTCATTGATCGGCAGCCCACTTTAGTCTACGCGGTGTAACCTTTAGTTTGATTGCTATGAAGATTTAGGGTATGCTCTCGTCAGAAACGGCAGGAAGCATTTTGTGATTCTGCTACATTGCAGGGGTAAAATATTGAATCGAGAGAAAGTTTTCCCGAGCACCGTTCAAGTACAACAAATGTTGGCGCCTGTGGCGTGTTTTCGGAAGCGACCATGGCTGCTGCTTTTAGGGCGTTTGCAGGTATTATCCCCAGAATAATTTCGGCAAATGACCTGGTTCTGTTTGAGCTGGCTTGCATGCACGACATGCCTCATTCATGTCGTAGTGGTGTAATATTTGGAACCGGAAATTTGACTGGCCTAGGCGAGTGAGTTTCTTCGTATGCACGCCTAATGACCTTGACATCAGGCGCGGCGCGTGGAGGTGGCAGTGTTCGCTTCTTCTATTTAGCACATGTGATGATGATGCTTCACACACCTAACAAACTTTATTCGTAGCTTACGTATATCCAAAAATATGCAGCATTGCTTGATTCAATGCTACACAGCTTTCCAGTTCTCTGCCTACCCTTACTCTGACACTTCTAATCTGACTCGCCTCCGGGCACTTCGACAGCCTTCAGAATATCATCCACATTTTCTTCTCGTCTAGACCCGGATGGTGGTACCCTTGACGTTTCCATACAGACATGGAAGACGTGCGCGCTGGAATGAGTCCTTTAACTGCGTTTCCTTGACGTTCGCAGACATCCATGCAGGAGTTAAACCCCAGAAACCGTATCCGAGTATGCCTAGTCGAGTTTCTGCTCTGTAAGCTATTACCTTTATGAGTCTAACCTCATAGCATCATAACCAATCATAACGCAGTCGCTTGCATACCCGGGCTAAGCTAAGGTACGCCGCAGCAATTATTGTAGTGCCCTAGAAGACCAGCTTCACGGATATTACATTATAAAGAGCATAAATGTGGTGGCGGAACTTTTATTAAACATCGTGCTAGCGAATAATTGGCAACGTGACTGGTAGGGTTTGCACACGAGAGATAAATCAATATATTATGCACCCACTGGGTGTTTAGACAATCCACCCATTCGAGGACCAAGCCTTGCATGTGTGATGAGCTAGAAATGGCAAAGATGATGCCACCTGTCACTGTTATAGGTCAGCATAGTTGGCATCGGATGAGTGACACATTCCTATATTGCATTGTAGAAGCTGTAGACTGAGTTTTAGGCATTCGCTGAAATTTTAGGTCCGTAGTTTCGTTCCCCAAGCCCAATTTTTGGCAGATTTCCTATGTTCATTGATCCTATGTGTTGTCTAGCTTGAAATTTGGCAAGATATAATTTTTTTGTTCAAATGTATGATTGGCTGGAGGCCCCTAGTTGTATTAAATAGTACTGGGTATGGTGTTTGCTTCCGCACTGTATTCGTATTTTGCTCTCAAATGTAACATTCCAGCATCATTTCGTAATTGTAAAAACAAAAAGATACTTAATAATTCCTTCCTTCTTCCTTACATTACATAATACAAGGTTCTCTTTATCATATATGTGTTGCTGCACACAGCCCATTTTATAGGCATATCCGTCAAAGAGTGACAGTGTTGTACGTAAGGAAGTATACGTCACACTTTCCTCAATAACCTATGTTCTCGGCTTCACCCATATACTCACCGATTACATCCAAGTTGAGATACAGCTCAGGCTTAAATATATTTTGTCCAGCCTCGTAAAATAGTAAACTGCTGCCGTAGAGGAGAAGCAGAGATTCGAAAAGAGCTATTTTGTATACGGAGTTGCACATAGTCGCAATTACAGTTATTAAAAAAAAGTTTAAAATGATTAATTTCATTACTTGTTTTTCAAGATATATCAGAAATACAACAGTGACTATTCAGCTTTGAAACTGAAGTGAAAAGTAGTTTACATAATGACAAGAAACTTCCTTAGACACAATCTTCATGGAATGACGCCAGCTGTTCCAGAACATATCTTCCTGCAGCCATAGAGCTACTTGCCGGAATACAATTGCACAGCTAAGGAGCCCTGCCTTTGCAGCTTTCGCCTCACTGCCATTAAAAAGTTATCGCCGAGTAAAGTTATGCAAATGTCAGAGTGCTGAGAGCAATCACGTTCGAAGTTATAGAGCGTAAGATCAGAAATATTAACACCAACTTTGATCACGAAGTGAACACTTTCCAAATGCTGATTTTAAACCAGCCAAGAGACAAGACACAGAGAATGGGAGCGAACAAGACAAGGCTGGACTAACAACTGAATGTTTATTGAACAAAAGAAGAAAACGAAGTTTCGCACTGAGATGCGCGCGCACAATACCCAAAATAGTCAAAGGGCAGAAGTAATTCAAAGTCATGTTCTAACTCTACATTTATATAAAAAAGCAAACTCCTTACTATGAAGGTTAACCGACGGCATAGCTACACACGTGTCCTTAGCCTTAGCGGTGTAAAAATCCTCAACTATCTCTCGACAAATTCGTTTTTCATTTCCGCAAACTACATAAACTAAAAAAGTGTTGCTGAAATCAGGCGTGCAAAAATACGGGTCGTCCGGCGATTTACATTCCCGAGATTGCACGTGTAACGCCAGATTACAATTCGCTTTCCCTCTATAGAGATTTAGAGTGTTCAGTAAGGCGCACATTGCCCGTAGTACCATCGACCCCAAGGCAGTCGAATGCGATAAACCAAATTCTTTCTGCAGAGTCTGAGCATTACCTTTAGTGACACTGTGTGCTGAAAACGATTGCTAGATGTACTGTCAAGCCTCCTTTTAACGCTGGCGCACAAGCCTCCTATCTTGTTTTTAGCCGTGAAGACAACGCCAACGTCAAACCGCAAGTTTCTTGAGTCGGTGCGAAACGCAGTGGAGGTAAGGTATGGCAGCCACCTTTTTTCGCCGTTGCACCACGCCAGCATCAACCTGCCCCGTGTTGCTCTTTTTTCAAGCGAGTCAAAACACGTTCTTACAGGCGGGCGAGATGGGCAGTTGGAAACCCAGCTGCAACCAACTTTGAAACTTGCTGTAAGAATGCTTCCTTAAGCTGCGATGGCATGACATGCGTAAAGCGGACCTGTTGCATACGAGTGCCAACTTATCCTTTACCAACCTCGAGTGGTCCGATTCATATTTAAGAAGAGGCTTCCCTGACCTGTGGCTGTTGCTTCAACACACGTGACCGTCTTCAAAGCACAGGTCCAAACCAAGAAACTGCAAATGATGGTCATTAGGAAACTCATAACTAAAACACAGCCCTTGACCACTCTCCACGAACATTCCTGAAACTTACTTTGCGAACCTATCAGAGCCATCCTTGTATATGAAACTGAAGTGGTTATCAACGTAGCGCAACGCTACTATGCCGAAGGCTTCCAAACCTGCCTGCAATTTGGTGTCAACTTTAGATGGAAACATGTCGCTGAGCAAAGATGCGACTTGTGACTCTGTGCATACGTCTGACTTCTGGATGTAGATATTGCTTTGAAAGATATATTGCAATGCATGGGTCACACCGAGTTATTGCTAAAATGAGCAAATGTAACTTCAGGCGTCGGAAAACTGGAACCATTCTTTTTCGAAAGAAAAAAGGAGCATTTGTCATTATGTGTTAGGTGCGGCGCAGGCTTGCTTCTTTTTGACTCGGGCAACGCTTATGGAAATAATGATTCAGCGACCCTTTCTTATTTCCGGAGGTAAACAACATATTTATTTGAGAATTTGAGCGTGACAACAGAATGATGGTGAAAGGGCCAGTAAGAAGCTTCACATTCTGATCTCTCTTTTACAGATTTACCTGTTTCAGGGCACGTTTTGAACGCCTGCACAGCGACCATGCTCACCTGCCTATTATTTGAACTTCCGTTATGCAGCCCAGTGAACGCTTTCCTCAAAAAATCATAATGCGGCGAATTTGGCGCTTCCTTCCAAGCGACGGCAGGCAATAACAAGCGCATGAAAGTTCTATAATATGCAAATTCACCTGATAAAATTTGCTTCCGCATTTGTAATGGACTTCAGCAGACATTACTTTGGGTTCAAGATTCTCTGAGCGCCTCAAATAAACGAATTATTCCTAGTATTTTTGAAATGACGCGGAGTGTTTCTTTTTTAAATCACAGCGGCTCAAAATTCAGTTCTTGTCTGTGCGTGATAGCAACTGCATCTTTTGTCGGCGTGTATTGTCTCCAACATAAAAATAAATTGGCCCTGCACTTTCTGGTAGCTGCACAATGCCATAGGCCAAGCTTTTTAAAAGAAAAAAAAAATTTCTTTGCTCTGAAACTTTGTCAGAATTCTCGTTATTAATAATTAAATTCCCCAAGAAAATATTTTTGACCTTCAGATTTTTTTTTTACTGGCTCCATTGTTTAGCATCCATTATCTCCTTCAGGACCCCTCAGTACAGAGGCTAGGTCAAATAAAGCATTATTCTTCTGAAAGGTGTTGTTTAAAACATATTCGCTTTTACTTTGGTTTCATGCAACCCGTGAAGGCTTGGAGAAAATCCGTGACATTTAAAAAAAAAAAAAAGAGAATGGTGTCCTTTCACCTTCGTTTAATTCTTTAAATAATTGGCCCTGAGCATTTTGAAACATATTAGAAACATTTATTTGACAAATTCCAATTACGTCTAGAACGTATGCTGAATGAGTCTTTTATCTAAACTAAGCAATAAAAATCCATAAAACACTGCTTTTATGTTTGTCCTTAAGAAAGGAAATTAATTCCAGAGTCAGCTTTTGAGAAAAACATGATCTTCAATCTAATAGGGCCATACAATACCAGAAATGTCACAGAGAAAAGCACAATAGCACCGAAAAATGATTTGTATTGCTTTTCTAATCAGCGAATGTATGGTGTATATGCATTAGGGCTAATGAAAAAAAAAGTGATGCTTACGTCGATATTAACTCGGCAACCCTGTAAACTTCTCTGGTCCATGTTTAGGTTGCATAATAATCTGTTCACACAACATGAATATTTACTTGGTTAACCCCAGCGTTTTATGTCTCCCCGTTTCAGCACCATAGGTGAGTAAGATAAAGCTGCTATTTACTTTCCTCTTAAAGGGGTACTGCTAAGCTGGCATATGATCGCTCTAGACTAGCCTACCTCTGAAAATCGACGCGTAAACACTATGTGTTGACCCTCAGGAAGACATTCGTCCTCTTGGTGTTTGTCCATAGTACGAGTTCTCGCCGACTGCGCTTACTCTGATGGGAAATGGTAGCAGAACCTTGAGCATAAGTCGAAAGCTTTTCTTTTGAAAAAACAAAAAGTTATGAGATTTTAATAGGTCCTCATGCGAGAATATGGGAGTATGCAGGAATCTATATGGGGCGTAAAGTACTCATAAGGCGGCATACATTACTAGTAGGAGGACGCAGAGGCTGTGTATATAGATCCTGTGTTCTCCTTAACAGGAGCCTGTAACTCTTTTATATCGCATGTGGGATATAATTTAGGAGTTATTGAACGTGTGAATAGGCTCTGTAGTTTCCATCGCCAGGAATATACGTCCTGTGTACCATAATACAGGCGTTCGATGTGCTCCTACATCATAGGGATTTATTTACGCAAGGTTGCAAAGACAAATTTTGATATACGAGTCCGGTGTCCCCAGCTAAATAGATCAATAATACAGAAGACAACATGGAATTGTTTTACAAATTTGAATGTATTCAAAGTATGTTTTTGGTTATCAATCTTTGGATGGGCTTCCGTGAACGTATGCGTTATTACAATCAACAATCGCTGCACCTCATCCAACCTCAAGTTGACGTTCATATTTGCAACTGATAAGTCTTCAACGCGGAATTGTAAGGAACAAATTACTATTTCTCGAAGAATATAATATATACACTGGAACATAAATGAAACATGTCGCAGCCCGCCGAACTATTAATCGACAGCTACATATCGACAGCGATGTTTACTTGAGGGTTTGCATATGCAAAAGGCGTAGTGTAAAGTGAAATGTTGCCGCCGCTGCTCTGCTGGCAGCATGTGAATTTGAAAGATGCAATATGATATGCAGTCTCGCACGAGATATATCTGTATGCAGAAAGAGAAATATGCGCTCTGAGGCGATGAAACAACCGAAAGCTAATAATACATTGGAATACTCCGAGATGTATCAGCAAAATCCCGATACGTTATAATAATGCAGGAAAATATTATATCCTAGTGATAAGCAAAAAAAAACAAAAATTCAGCGTGTTTACAGAGCAATCAGCGAAAGAAGACCACACTTGAGGAAAGGATACAAAGTGCGAAACAGCAAAGCAATGGTATAGAAAAAGACGACTATAACCGCGGTAAGGACTGGTCACCTTAGTTCAGCATTCTCTCTGGCTCAAATGAATAGACCTAACAGTTCTGGTCCCTGGTTCGGTTCATGCTGTCAAATGCCGACTCATTATGCTGAAATTGGATGGTCTCGTGTCTCCCTTAAAAACCTTGGAGTTCTATTTCATGCATTCAAGTCTAGTGGGCGTTAATGGAGAGCGGATCGCGGCCCTTGAAAGCTACCTTAGACTTTTGCTTCACACCATCTATCAATTTTTGGTCGAGCCCAGGCCTGCAACATGTTTCTGGCAACAAATATTTATTAAGTGTTGCAGGTACTTATTGCACCAGGCACTACAGCTAAAGTGTTCATTGAACGTTTCCGACGTTCATATGATACTCGATTTTCGAGCTGATGCAGCGCGATAACCTATTCAGGATTGTTTCTGCTGGTGGACTAGGTTTGACACATCTCTCTGTGAGGCAGTTTGTTCCTTGTTTGTTCTTTTTTCGTAGTAGCTCCCATCCAATTATCAGACCATCCTTGCAAACTTTGTGAACTTACTTTCCAATTTAGCTGTTTCTTTCAATTTTACCGACCATATTTTATATGGTTTTATAAATCAAGTTTGTGATTCAGTGCGTTTTCTAGCAGTTCGCTCTTCTTATGAGTACTCATTCTTTGTTTCACATCTAAATGTATGCAAATAATTGATATCTATGCTGCTGCCACATCCATTATAATTTTCTCTCTAATATAATTGCATGAGACATGATGTGTTGAGAACAGTGCGTAAAATGCCAATTTCGCCTTGTACTAAAACGTGTTTCTTTAAACATCATGCTGAAGCTCTAACTGTGAAAGTGTGGCTTCACAAAAGATGTTATTGTTTCTTCCGTTATTTGTCGGCTATGTGGTACATCTAAAACCATCGAACACTCCCTTATTTACTGCAAGGACACGATATTATTTAGGGACGTTCTACAAAGAGCACTGAAGAAAGACTGTTTTGAATTCCCACAGTTTGCGTTACCTAATGGCTACCCAACACGACATAAACTCTTTGATATGATTTTCCTTCTTAGCCATGTTGAGTGGTTGTAACGTAATGCAGGTAGCGGGAATGCCGAACATCCTTCTTAATTGATGGCAGCAGAAAGTCCTAAGAGAATGAAACGATGTCTCTCCAGCCGATAAAGCAGCGTTCGATAGTTCGAGATAGGGCGTTGGAATAGTTTTGATATTCATGCGCTGCTAGAATGTTTCAGTGATACAGAGTATAAGTACTCGGCAGAAGAGCAAGGAGTGCAAATGCTCACTAAGCACAAATCTTCCGGATCAGCAAAGTTAGAAGAAGACGCAACTAAATTAGAAATCCTTTTCACAGAATTCACGTGCTAGAGTGTCCTAATAGTGAGGTTCGAACTGTTGTGGAAAAAAGAAAAACGAAAAACTAAATGATTCAGGTAAAAATATAATGCCCCCCCCCCCCCATCTCTTGTGTAATATCCCTATGGGACCTTAAGGGATCAATAAATGATAATCATTAAGATGTGCCAAACATAGTCCGCCAGCAGAAAGCGACCTGAAAAAGGCGTTACATCAATTTTGCACGACGAAAGCTAATGTTTAAATTGCCAGATTGGGTCATCACAAACATGTTCAATGCCTGGGCACAAGAAAAAATTGAAAAGCAACAAGGAACAAAAAAAAAATCGAGCATAACTTGGCAGGGCCCGGATCTAGTCCGTCTAATAATGGGTGATTGTCTTCAATGCGTGAAGCGGTATTCTCATGCATTCCGGAGGGACAGACACAATTCCATTCCAAACTAACTAAGTGGCTTTCATATGCGCGAATCGAACCGTATTCCCTAACAATTAGAGCAAGTCATCGAGCAGTCATATATAATACGAAACTGACCTTTTTCGGAAATGATTTAGTCTATTCTGGGCTTATCAATGAAGTAAAAAACGTCCAAGGTCATCAGCAAATGCAAAATCTTTTACGGCGTCATTCAAAGCAGTAAAAGAGTGAATATTATTTCGGCTGCAGGCAATACGCTACAGCAGTGACTACAGCGAATTATCTTGCTTGTCGAAAGACCAAATTGTCATAGGCACGAAAGGTGGTCTTGAATATTTCATCGAGTCTAACAATTGCTGTACCAGAGTTACACCACAAAATAATTCATTCCACATTGACGGTCGAGAACAGAGAAATAAACGAAAACTGGACACGATCAATTCTTCAAAAGATCTGTGTGGAGCAAAACAAGCCCTCGTCATGAGAGCCAGAACAAGACACGATAATATTGCGTGCATTGTGTATGTTAAGTTGAGATACGGCTCCTCCAACCGCAGTTCTTTTGAACACCCATAAGGTTCGACGTTGCGGAAAATGTTTGCCAAAGCCTATATTTGCCAATGTGATGGGCCTTTGGCCATTCATAGAAGGGAGGACTACTGATATAGGCCACGGAGGCATGTTAATAAGCGAGCTTAAAACCCAGGCTTCATATCCATGACATGTCGCCTTACAAATAACGTGGTAGCTGAAAAGGGTCTACTGTATCCAGTCAAATAGAAACAATAAACAACTACAGAAACTTTTCTGCTGTCCCGGCAGAGTTTCAGGCGGTCCTTGACAGTTAACCTGTTGTGACAATACATAAATCTGTAGTAACATCAACAATTTCTGTTCTTACAACAGAAATGTACGTACCACAGAAGTATAGGCTGTAAAGAAGCGCACAAAAAGGTAAAGTACTACTGGCCAGTACTAGAGAACTAAAGAACATTATGACGTCTACGGCAGAGTTACTGAATATTCGGTCGTATGTTTGACACGGTGCTGTAGTTTCTCCGACTGGCTAATTAGTATTTGTCAGGTTAGAATGGAACGAGTGAAAGAGACGAGTAGCGAGATACATACTGGGGAGGAGGGTGTGTACGCCAAAAAAGAATGCGCAAAGGAACCCGCAGACGAGAGTCAATAACGCTCTCGCGTCGTACCCTTAAATGAGGGGATAAAGTTCAGGCAACGTTTTTCTTATTTTGCTTGTTATCGTTTGTGCAGTTGCGTAACGGCTCTTTGATTAAGTATTTCAGTCAGCTGTTCTTTCGGACGATCAACAGGTTCTGTAGAGATAGTTCCCAGTCCAAAAAAGAAAGCTTCAGAACCGCGTCAAAAACACAATACTATATTCTGCCATTTTCTCACAGGGCAGACTTTTCAGATGTTGTGTAGTACTTTCCTTCAGTTCTATAGCACTTCTTTGTTGTATATTTTGGAGTATGTAGTCCTGTAGTACTTTCTGTTGTGACGAATTCTGAAGTTAGTACAGGAAGCTCTGTTATCATAAAAGGTTTACTATAAAATCCGAACAAAATTCTGTTGCGACAACAGAAATCTTATGTAGTTTCGTTGGATTGGGCTTTATCTAGAAGAGAGTAATTACAAAGTTAGGTGAGCAGCCTGTTTAAATCAGTAAACTATAGAAACCAAAACGAAATGAGGCACCCTCAGTAGCCTTAAAGTTGTTTCCACAGGGCTGGGATACCCCATTGTACGGAGAAAAGTAAGAAAAAAGGAGACGAACACAAGGCAGGAGGCATGAAGGCATGTTTCCTGCCTTGTGGTCGTCTCCTTTGTACTCACTTTCTCCCGTATGATCATGAACCATCAAGCCTAGAGGTAAGTTTTACTTTGGGATACACTATGTTTGAAGCATTTATTTTATTTACTTGGACGCCGCATGCCACATATATACAATACTTTTTATACAACGGATATCAATTTTATCACTTTTTATCACTTGCTCAAGCAATCCAGCTCACGGAAAGTTACTTCGTCGCGGCAATTGCTAAGGGCGAATATTTTCTTTAGCGTTGTTTCAGGTTGCGCACGTGGAGTTTCTCGTTCTAAGTATTCATGAGAGCGCGCCCTCGTTGGCCACCATGGACACTGCAAACGTGACGCCCAACACCTTCGCCGGTAAGGTGTCACGTTTAAATAAAGCGAGGCATTAAGCAAGAACAGGACGTCTAGATCATTAGAAACATTTTTGATTTCAAACCCTCACTTTAAACACACGGGACTAGCGTTTGCTGGCTCTGAATAAAATACTGATTGCTATCGATGCCCCGCTCGCAGTATCCGGGTGCTATCGCTTATTACGAATTCGCAAAACGATCCTTCTACTGCTTCCGTTCCGTATTATCAAACTCATGAAGAAGGCTTTCGTCTATCGGAAAGTAGTTTCATAACCCCGAATTGTGATATGCTGCGTGCGTCTCGTTCTTTCAGCTATCAGCGTGTCCTTCGAGCCCAAGACGTGCTTAGTTTCATTGCTGCAGTCCATCCCACAGGAACGATTCACCTCATGGTATAATTGTATCGTCATCACAAGCCCTTGTAACGATAAGCGTAGCACATATAGAGGAATAAAGGCTTTACATTCAAAACTGGAGCAAGAAAATTGATAGATTTGAGCGCACGCTTGTGGCTTCGTTTTCGCAGAAACATTTATTTTCTATGACTCTGGACAAGAATTATTGAGGATGGCATAGCACTAATCGTTTTGCAGTCTTAAACCAGAAAATATGCATTCCCCTTTGAACCTACCGCACGCAGAATAGAATCCTTGTGCAATTCAATAAAAAATACAGGCAAAATTAACCGACACTTGAGAGGCTTGCCGTGAGCTTGTGTATATTGTGTCAGCTCATTGTCATTCAGCGGATGTGCGAACAGCTATCATGAAGAAGAAAAGAAACGTGCGATAAAAGTAAAATACAGGTGCCGTGCCTGCTATATTTCCTCAACTTGCTTCATTCTGCAATGAGCGTCATTCCAAAAAGAGCACAGTTTTCGAATGGGCAGGAAGTTTCTATCCAAAATGCTGTTGCGAGTGCTAACGAGCTATCGTTCACCGAGGATGACGGAAGTAGATAAGACTGTGGGCTGTTGCGGTGTCCTTGGCACTGAAAGGGCATAAAGAACTGCCCGCTACACGTTACTTCGTTGATAGAACCTCTTTCTATAGTTCGGCCGAAAGTACTTAGGTTTTCTTTGGAATGCTCATCCGGCGTATAGAGACGTGACATGCTTCACTATGTTTTACTAAGAGGGTTAAGGTATATGTATGTACATGCAGTAGGTCACTTCAGGTTATCGTTATTATTTTAACACTGTAACTGAAACTTTAAACTAGGAGCGCCATCAATCAAGATCTAAAGCTCATATTTGTTTTCGAGCGTCAGTATCCAAGCTCTAAAGCTCATATTCGTTCTCATGCTTTTCATCCCAGGTAAACTGAAAACCGGGCCAGAAAGACTTCACTCATTGAAATGTCGGTGGACATCCGGCGCCATTAGTGACTGGCTTATTACCTCCAACATACAACGCAGATGCCAACTAAATTACCGCCGCAACAGTTTATGGAAGAACACTTGGCAGTGAAGTCTGATTCTTTTGAATACGATGTGCATCACTTGATATTCATTGACGGACATTTTACTTATTGTGCTGAGAGTAACGAGGTGCGTGTCTACTGTAGACAGCGCCTAATACTGCCGATGAAACTAATATTGTGTGATTACTGCTTTGGTCCATGAACTCTTCGTAGAGGTGTAAGAACTGTGCCGCTCCCGATAGCATACAGGCAGCCCTTATACCTGGCACAAGACAATGCAAAACGGACACGTTCAAAAGGGAGCTTCATACCGCTAGCCGGAGTAATCACAAAAGGGATCCTTTAATCTCTTCATCAACGCTACCCGAAGACGAGTGCTATAGTCTAAATGGTGGTTGCTTAACTGTGAATCCCACTATACTGTAATTTTATTTCCTGCTCTGAAGAATCCAATAATATTATGTGATCTGTACAAATGGCAAAGAAGTAAAAAGAAAACTAAATAAGGCAACACTTCATCGTAAATATGCCCTAAATTTTATATAACTGTCATAAACCTTTATATACTTTAAGAAATGTCACGTGCTTGCGACGTTTCCATTCTCGCACACCCTGAGACAATCTATGCGAACGTTGGGCTAGAAACCTAGCCTTCATTATATCAACGAAGCACTGCTTTCTCTTAGGGGTTTTTGTGGAAAGGTAGTATGATGGTTGTGCTTATAAATGTCTGGTCAAGTGCCACTCCAGCTTACCGTCGAATTCGAAGACATGTTTTCTCCCTGACATTTTGAGAACTAGGCAATATCTAACGTCGTTAAAAACAAATGGCAGAAGAATCTTCAAAAACGATTCGTGTTTTATGAACAGCAAGAGTGTGGCTTTGGGGTAGGAATTCAAGTGACTTTTCCGCCAATCAGATGCTAATAAAGCACTTAAAGAAATTCTAAATAATAACCTTAATGTGAAAGAGAAAATTTTCACAGCGTTTAATGCTTATGTGTGAGTGCGATTTCGTCACCACCGTTACAAGGTCATGACTGATACGTCAAGAGTGACATGCATATTTATTCTTTTAAATCCGGTAACGGATACTGAAGGTGTTTCGACAGCTATGCAGTTAAATAACTCTACATCCCGGGAGTTTGATATAGAGATACGTCCAGTAAAATTTGTCGGGATGCTTCCTTGACGCATTCCAAATAGCAAAAGTGGGTGTTCTTTATATACAAGAGATAGCAATAACCTAAATAGCTACCGACAAATATCGACATTGCCAATATTTTCTAAAATACTTGAACGATTAGCTCAATTCGCAGATAAATACAACATGACAACACATTCACAAGATACTTTGTTGGGCGAGTTGGTACTTATTCATTATTAATATAAACAGCGTGAACACGAAGACAAAGGACATGATAAAGCCACAGCACAAGCGCTGACTCACAACTATGCCTAAGCCCTTTACTCCAAGGCCCAGAAAAAACAAACATGAAGAAAACGAAACAGTCACGTGAAACAACCCCTGGGTTCACCTGCTGCACAGAACATCACTAAAGAAAGACACCTCTTTGCTTGAAAGAGCAAGAAAAGTCTTGCCGACACACTTATTGTCGTGTTCGCGCTGTTTATATTAATAACACATTCACAGTATGGCTTCCAGACACAGAGTTCAATAGAACTTGCCGCTTTATCAGAAAGAGTTTATCCGTAAGGGTATTGAACAAAACTATTATATACTAGAAATTTTTATTGATTTTAGTAAATCATTCGACTAAACAGCTGTTTGCTTACTTTTACAGAAGCTAAGTTTTGTATGGCGTACCTTGTCCCGCCAATGATGCTACAGTCGTAACCTTGACCATCAAAAACAATATAGAAGGTAAATACATTCTCATCCTCAATAAAACCTCATCTCCCAGGAGTACCTCAAGGATGTATTTTAGACCTATACCTCTTTAAAGTAATAAAATACATTGTCAACCTAGATACATGCCCACAGTTTGTCATCTACGCTGATGACACCAGTAATAATCTGATAGATGATGGCAGCGAGGTACTGCGCCGGCGTTCAAACGACGCGTCATTAATGATGAAAAATCTAAAGCTGTAATTTTTCGAGCAAGAAAGTGGACCTTAGTTATCCCTCAATATTGAGTAATAAACCATTTTAAATAGTCTATAGGTTTAATACTCCAGAACTATTTTTTGACGAAAATATGTAATGAGACACACACGTCGTCCGTGTCGTATGTAAATAGGCACGTGTAATAGGCATATTGTATCGCAATAGGCAGTTATCACTTATAAACACTAGAATTGTCATCTATATATCAGTCCCTTCTCTTTCCCATTTACAGTGCTGCATTTCGATGTGCGGTACAACGACAGCGACAAATATGTCAGAACTAATACTCCAGAATAGGCTGGTTAAAATTATTTTTAAGGATTCTTCAATTCATAACCCTGACTTTTTGTTGAAAAAGTTTGGTTTAATAGAGTTACCACACCTGTACAGATACCGCCTTTGCAAAACATTCAGAAGCTAATAAAACATGAATTAAACTTCCTAATACATATATCATGTTAAGACCTAACAGTCGTTATCACTGAATGCGGTATCCCGAATTTTTGTGTGTGCCTTGTTCACGGACTAATTACGGCGTTGTAATGTTGAGTACAGCCATTCTGAATATGCTAAATTCTTTCAGAAAACAGGAAATCAATATTGAGAATCTGTCCTTAAAGTCGCTGAACACATTATTTTTCTCACGTGTTTCTTCACATTCATAAAATTATTGACATGAGCCGATATGATTAATGTGCTGTTTTATCATTTTGTGTTTTCTTATTTTCTCAATTCATTCTCTGCACTTGGTAATATCGTTTGTTCACCGTGAACATTTTGTTTTCTTGATTATCGTTCAATCATGTCATTATTATTTGCTTTATTGATATCTTACTCATTTGTAGCTGATGCTCTCCTCTTATTTAGGGAGTGTGATCCTTGTCAAGCTGTGTGATGTCAGCTTTTTCTTCCATCTCATTATGTTTGCATAGAACATGAATATGAACGTATTCTATTCCATACAATTCAGTTCTAGTTTACGTACAGACATAGACGGTGTTCTATGAAGGTTTTAACTGTTCAAAAATATTATTTTCAAGGTCAAATTGTTTTTTTTTTTCGAGAACAAGAACATGAAATACCCGACGCTAGAATACTGACTTCGTGTTAGCGGGCCTGATGGACAATTGGGAATTATGTATCTTGCGTGTATGAATGTAATGAGGAAACAGTAGAGAATAGTCAATGCATTCGATGACCATCATTAAATCAGGAAAAACATAGATACCTCAGGCGCTACGCGGATGATGATTTTGGCCCGCCGGACGAGCGCATCTTCTTCTCAGCGATCACACAGCGTCTCAAAAACATGTCCACGTGTTGGTGACAAACCACAGTTGGGCGGAAGAGGAGTTGCAGCCGCACGGGGCATGGAATAAACACGTAGAACTCAGAAGTGCGTTGGCGGGGCTCTCAGGCCTCCGTGCACCCATTGTGGGTGTCTAGAAAGCTGAAATGCTGAACACTGCAGCTCCGCAAGTAATTATGTCTTCCCAAAAGAAATGATGGATATGATCTATTAAAAATTTTTAATTCCACTAAAAATCCTACTGCTATAACATTAAAGAAGTTGAGCAAAAATACGATCAACTACTCTTTTAATTCGCACATCTAGTTCATTTTATAATATCTGCGACAGAGAGATTCTGATCGGCCAAGGACACTTTTAGTCAAAAATATTTTGAAAAATTGCTTTGTGTTCTCTCAGCATTCTTCTGATTACAATGTATTCATTACATCGCAATATCGATTACGCAGTTGCTGAAAATTAAAGTAACGAAAAGTAAACATTTCACTAAATCCTTTCCTAAACACATTTATTTGAGTGCTTGACACAATTGTCATAAACCATGTACTTTCCCGGCCCGCAAAGTAACAAAAAGTAAACATTTTAGTAAATACTTTCCTAAACACATTTATTTGAACGTTTTACACAAGTAATCGTCGTAAACCATGTACTTTCCCGGCCCACAAAGTAATTGGAATGCAAAGAAGCACAACGACTCGATTTTGTGCAGCTCTCCAGCTTTTGCCCAGAGCTCACAGCCTGTAAGGGGAGAAAACAAGCATGAGATTACCAGATAAAATGGAGATGTTACTGATTTAAGGAAATTAATGAAATTCTTTACCATTGTTACGGTGTGGAACCCTCAGGATTTCGCAGTTGTTGTACTCCGTAAATGCAACAGGAAATTCCAGCACTTTGCTTCTATCTATCGGAATAAGAATAAGAATGAAGCACTTTTTATTTTCATCACCAAAGTAACTCAATGCTCTCGTACAAGCTGCCATTACTGATCCAAATAGTACAGGTTGGCGTTCGTAAATGAGACCACTGTGCTGAAGTTTACTTTTTTATGAGCCCATCTAGATATTCATATAGTGCTCCATAATGCCCAGCTACTGCTGAAATAGCAAGACAAAAAGCCGTCATTGACTTTACCATAAGGTCGCATCCTTGCATTCTTGAAACATGGGTGAAAGCGCTTTTTTGTCATTTTATTTTGTGTTACCTCTTAGAGCTTAAAGCCTGTACCTGAACAAACTGGGAATGTTGAAAAGGTACAAATGCTGCCGAGTGACTGCTAATTGTCATAACGGGCCGTAAGTGGCACTAGTTTTAATACATTGCTTAATAATTTATTACTCACATTTATTTGCTTATTTTTATGAGGAGGGAAGGTAACCGATGGATTTCCAAGGAACCGTGCCGGTCACAAATTAAGACGAATATATCATTGAAGGGCGGGAAGGGTGCGAGGAGGGGCAGAGCACAGGTGGGTGGTTGAAATAAGGAAATTTGTAGGGATGATGCGGTTGTAGCTCGTGAAAGCCGCGATTAGTTAAAGGGCAAGGCCAGGGACTTTTATAGGCAGTTGACTTCGTGAAGCTAACGATGATAATAATTTATTTCCGTGTTTTATTGCCTACTTACTCGAATCTATGCCGTTGTCTGTGTGTTTGTATGTCCGTGCCCTCGCTTGCTTCAGAGAATGTTACACAAGTTTGCCCATGCTTATAGCTTCATCTACAAGGCGAACAGTAATCTCCGAAGCCTTCCTAGGTAACGAAATATATTTTACCATACCCTCAGCCCTCCCATTACACTGAGTACAAAGACTCAGCACCCGTCGAAAGTTGACAGAGAAGCCCCGGAAATATCTACAAACAATCGCGGCTTTTACGCCTGCCGCGCGGCACAGTACACTGAAAGCATTCTCTAAATTCCAGTTTCGTGCACTAGTATTAGAGACGAGGAAATCAGTTGCAGGCTTCTTAACTGAAGTTATCAGAAACAAAATACACCCACCAGCTTTCAGTTTGGTCGACTGAAAAAAAGGATATTGCCTACTATTGGTTGCCACAGACACTGATAAAAGCACGCAAGATATACGCACGTGTATCTTGTGTTCAATACCTTTGAACAAAAACAATTGAATTTAGAGCCAGAACATTGCACCAATCATAGTCAAGTTTGTCAACTGGACGACTTGATCAATACTTTCACCCCTTTTTGTTAAACGACCAAAGAGTGACATGTGATATGATAGTTTATGAGAACGCTAATGATCCTGTTGCTGAAATTAAGCGACGTTTTTGTGTTAAACGGGAAGTAAATTCATCAGCAAATGCATTCTAGCACGAGTAAAAAATCACAGCGCAGCAAAGTGGCCACATCAAAGACATTTAAATATTAAGAAACAACAACTATTCATTGTGTTGAAACGACCACACCCCGAACCGAAAAAAGAGCTTTAATCTTTCCCAGAATTGACAGTACGCAAATTAAAGTGAGCTATATTAGTAGAACTCGGGTATATTTGTGTTACATACAATGTGATGTTTGCAGAGTTTTTAGAACAAGATTTTGTTAAGAACGCTTTCGTTCAAGTCCAACCTGCTAGTGCGAACTAAAGTGAAGTCTGGGAAGTGTAAGTTCACAGGAATGTTTAATATTTCTTGAATCACAATTCGACATATACCACCTTTAATTAAGAATGAGAACATGAAGTACGAGGTTAGTGTTAGGTGATGCTCAGTGATAAACCGTAATCTATGTCAGATACCTCTTCTGTGGAAGTTGGTAACTCACCTTCGCGCTTTAATCTGCCATTACCATTAGTCGCGTGTAGTACTGTGGAGTAACAAATGGCTCTGTGTAGAAAGACTGTCCAGATTCTTACCAAAAGTTGTGGAAGATTGAATGACATCAGGAATGGGATATCCTTCAGATGCTCGCACCCAGGCGTAGGCCGTCTGGTTAGTCCTGCTCAAACAAAAATCATAGATTATAGCGAGGCTCATTTTAGGGCTGGATGGTATAGGGTTTACTCATTTTGGCCTAGCTTACATAAAACACAGGCACAAAAAAGACAGAACATGAGAAATACACGCAGGCGTGGAGTGTTTTCTCTAGTTTTGTTCTTTTTGATGCATTCAATTCTGCATATATGTTTCCGCGCTGTCAATAAAATTTAGTTTCAAGCTTGTACTGTCCTGTATCTGTCATGTCCCTCTCTTTTCAAGGCGAAAGCCATTCCAGGCTCATGATGAAACGAGATTCCGTAACGTTCGCGAGATTCCTCGAGACGCATGAAATTCTGTTGAGATATGTGAGCCCGAGCCGCGTGAAGGTCATCGGTTGAAGTCCCTTGACGGTCCTGGGTTCGAGTCCTGTAAATTTCATCTGTTCGATTCACATAACGGCAGCGTGTTCGAGGCTAGTAAAGGTTGTGGGTTCAAGCCATGTCACCTGGCTGTGAGAGTATAACGTTGCAAGGTCGCGTGACATATAGTATGGTTAGGCAACCCAAAAACAAAACATAAAATAATGTGCCTCTGCCTGTGCCACTAGGTATAACGGGCTAAGGTCACGTGACAGTGAAATTGCATGAAAATGCCACGTGACCATGAGAACTCCACGCGACAGGAATGACGCCGTATCGCCAATGCAACACTTGCAGGAGCACTGCAACGAACGCGCGCCAGGCAAAGGAAATTTTTACACTGCCGTATGAGCCTAGGCCTTGCCAGCAACAGCTATACATGAGGAGCGCGATGTATCATGTGCAGCCACAGCGCTGCTTTCATATTTCTCCAGGATATATTCCTCAGTGCTCTGGGAATTTTCGTGCTATAGTCTTCGCCTAAATGAGCCAAGAGTTTCATTCTTAATATTGTAAGTAACCACTCGGCTGCAAAGTCTGCAAATTTCTTTTCACAGCGCGTGAACGTCGAATATATATATTTCAAGGTGTCTATTGGAAGTTCGACATGGTAGGCGATGGCTGAGTACCGAACGACTGAGTATTACTCGAACCGGCTCTCAACTGCCAACGAGGCAGTGGAGGCAGGCAGGCAACCAGTGAAGAAATGCAGTGAAAATGAGGACATTTGCTAAGAGATAATAATAATATAACACGAGGAATATAGCCGTGAAGGCCTCACCTAGACCCGGTTACAGGGTCGACGGAGCCAACGGCATTTAAAGTATACTGCTCCTCTTCGTTGACATCAATAAGCTCGTTGTAAACACATTTCCTGTCCTTGTAAAGCGGCTCATATTCGTAGGACCTCATGTAGAGATAATATCTTCCCGGTACTTTTAGAGCCTGAAAAGAGACAAGAAAAAAGAAGCCAGCTTTAGATGCAGGTTTCCACAAATGCATTGTACATTTCTTACATCTTTGGCCCATTATATGTGAACTCACGAATGCTTTCTATTCGTGCGGCACTGCTTAACGTTTTCAAAGCAGGAAAGAGATTGACATTCAGAAAATGTTCTGACAAACCTAAGTTTAGAAACCAAGGGTGATAGGAGAGATTAGATTCAGCGAGAAGCTGCAAATAATATTAACGTATTTAACTACTCGACTCCACTACTGGATTGTCACCATTGAGTGGCTAGTGATACTGACGCCATGAGAGGCGGTAATACCAATACGGATTGGCTAAAATTACAGCGTTTCACTACGTACTCAACGGGACATAAAGCATGTTTCATATATTGTACTGGCATGACAAATTCAATTTCTTTATTTTCAATGTGTTGTATCACAGGAACATCTTAATCTAAAACGAAATAATTGTGTCAGGAGAGAACACTGGTATATTTATAAAATGTGAACAAATATTTCCAAATGCAAGGAAGAGGGAAACCATCACGTGCGAAAAGTTGTCACGATGTTCTTTTAAACTTAACTTTGAAAACTTGGTGGAAGATTAGTGAGCAGATGACTGCTTTATGCTTAACTTACCTTCCAGGCATCCTGATATTGTGAGTATTCCGGCTTGCGTTCAATTTCCGCTCGGCTGAGAGCTCCAGAGGAAGCGAGGAATAAGAGAAACAGAAAAAATATGTCTGTTCTTGAAGCTCCTGTCTTCATTGCTCTATATGTTGTTTCTCTGACCTTGATTAAAGAAAAAAAAATGTTAGTACTGCACAAAAGCGCATAGCAGCGAGCTACCCCGTATACAGAGTCGTTTAAACAAATCGCAATCCATTAATATTAATGGATAGCAGGAGTCTTTGTAAGAGTCGAACCTCGCTCAAACGACCCCGGATATAGCGAATTATCGGATAAAATGAACTAAAATCAAAGTTTGGTTCTTCTGTGATTAATTTCTATGGGAGTTCTTTCTGTATAAGAAGAAAAAAATGTCAAAATTTACCCTATATTGGTTATCACGAAGCAGTTGTTTTGCATTATAACAGCAAAAAAACGCGCAAAGGAGCCGCAAAAACATTAAACAAGGCAATTTTTCAACCAATCGAATCGCCCGCCTCAGAAGTGTGTTTAAATCGCCCGCGCGTTCGTGTGCCGTGTAATTGAGCGGCGGCAAATAAAAAAAGAAAAAAAGAAAACTACTACCATCAGAGGTCTATGGCCTCCGAGGTCACACCCCCCACGCGCGGTGATCTCGGAGGTTGTGAACAGCCACAGCCGAAGTCCAACTCCGCCGCCAAAGTGCGTTTAAATCGCCCGCGCGTTCGTGTGACGCGTCATCTAGCGGCGGAGACAAAAACTAGCACCAACAGCCCATGGCCTCCCAGATCACCGCACGCGGTGATCTCGGAAGTTATAAAAGGTCATAGCCGGACTCCAGCGTCGTCGCTGTCGCCGCAGCTCTAGTCCGGCCATGCAACGGCTGCATCTGGCTGGCATGTCATCACCATTGCCTCGTCATTGGCGAGAGCATATGCAGTGCTTCTGCCGCTGCAGCCGACATATGCCGCGCTACGCTCCCCGAGAGACCGTTCGCTCCGTCGTGGAAATTGTGCGCGGAGGCAACATCCCTTCCAGTATTCGTTTTTGCTCTCCAACACGCAAGGAAAAGCGAGAGTTTATGCTTATCCTAAGTTTTTACTTATGAAAGTTGTGCATTTTCGCACCTTTGTGTTCTTCATATTAGTGCACATTTTGTTTCGTTTTATTGGCAAACTTATTTAGAGAAATGTGGGCACGTAATTTTGTAACGAATATCGGATATAGCGAACACATTTCCGCCCTCCCTACTACTATGTTATAACGAGGTTGGACTTATACAAAAGGTACGTTCGGTATAAAATGCACGGTTCGTTGCACTCCATTCTTGTTGAACACCCATAAGTTTATCGCGTTCATAACAGGGTAATGGTACACATGACATTTTCTTTTAAGCCGCACATCTAACGATACGAAACCAAGGTCCAAGGAATTAACAAGGCCTGTGTAACTATGTTCGGAGCTGTTAACGTTATTTGATGATAATGGAAGAAAAGATGAAAAACAGCAAGGCATGCATACGACTACAGGCTTTTTATTCTTTATTATAATGAAGCAGCGCGATGACCTCCATCCTGTAGTACAGGAAAGGAGATAGTGATGTCACATATGATGCCACCAGTGACATTAAATGTCGAGGTCAAGGCAACAAGTGATTATTGCTCACCGGACTGCTATGGCGAATGATTGTGCATGGCTGCTCAAGGTCGTTTGAGCAAAGGCCAGCAAAATCCCAAGTTGTACCCAAGGTAGTTGAGCCTCCCCTCTAAAATCGTTAAAAATGATAAAACTATGCTGAAAGGCCTGAAGCTAAACAGAGAGATGATTTGATTTAATTTGATTTGTTCGATCTGTATAGGTTTTGGCGTAACGCAGAAACGAAGTAAATAATGGACGCTATAATCGAGTGGTCCGAAAATTTTGAGCACCTGGGGGTGTTTTACGAGAACGCGCTTCGCACAGTACAAGAAGTGTATGAATCGCGGGGAGGGGCGTTAGCTTTCTATTTTCCAATTTCTAAAAAAGTACATTCGATAAATCATATATTACCCTAACGACAGGCTCAGTCAGTGTGTATGTAACGTGCTTGCTTGAGATTCTAGTCATCTAATAATAGACTTGCCCGGTTCCTTAGTTCACTAATATTTGCCGTGTGTTTTAATTTGCTGTTTCACAGGAATAATGACTTCTAACAAGCCAAACCACATTGTATATTTCCGAACGCATATTATTATCATAAGCTACCACGAGACAACGATATTGCGCTGCTGCGATGACACAATATAATCTCTCAAATATTAATTGCGGATCTTTTTGGTATTAACACATCTGTATTTATACGCCATGTTGACACACATCGGTGCGGTCTGTGCACATGCGTTCCACAGCAAAGCGGATATAGGTTCGTTCCGAGCTTGTGATTAGCCGATTAATTGACTAAATTAACTAGGCAATCCGATCAATCTTATAATGCGAAGAGCAATATTATTACCAGCAAGACTATAATGCGAAACCGGATGCAGGAAAAACGAAAAATCAGTGCTTGTTTTACCTTTTCGAGGCTCGAAAGATTAGAATTCAATATGCACATCGCAAAGTTCGTTCAGTTTGCTGCCTTCCATAGGAAATTTGTAATAATGCCCCGCTGCGATCGTCGCGGAAATCACGTAACTTCTTTTGCGTCAGGAAATACAAAAATGGCTTCCTATTTATTGCGGAAAAAATGCAAACGGCTTCTCTTTCAAACTATGGAAAGCGATTTCAGCCGCTTGTTTTCGATATTGGATATTTCAGGCCAAATTGTTGGTTATCAACATTTAAATATGTGGCTCACATTTCAGGTTTATAGTCTGCAAGTTCGTAATATAAAATTGGCCTCTAAATCAAGAATAAAAAGTTAAATACTTATTTGCACTAAATAACCGCCAAACTTTAAGCTGTATATAATGCACCTTGCTGTCACCCCGCCTGCACAAGCCGCTCCAAACTATCTATCGCTCATAATTGTTAAAACTTAAATGTTTAAAAGTAAAAAACAATCTCCCGGTATATCCAAATTCTACAGTACAAGAATGCAATCACTAGGCGCTGAGCAACTGCAGGATAGGCAAACGTTTCTTTCTTCTATTTCAGCGCTTATTCACCTTTTTTAGAAAGCTCTTGCGCAGAGAATGGGACGACGACAAGAACAGAAAACAATAGACAAATAATACAGGAACGCAGGCAGCTGCGTCGGCGAGCGTATAAACATTGATTTAGAGGAAGAATTTCTATTTATTTATTGGTATTTCTTGGTCTTTTCACTGCAAACTTTATTCAGTTTTAAACATTTTAAGGAAGCAAAGTCAGAAATAATTTCATTGGGAATTTCGGCTTCCTGAAAGCATAAGGAATTCTGTATTTTTGAACAAAAGGAAATTAAATCAGATTACACTATAGCTTGATTTCGCGCAGTCTTTATTCTACCCCCTAATCTCTTTGTTGCTGCAGTACCTGGTTCGCACCAAGGATTCCACGTTTACTGCACGCATGAAACCTTGGGCGAATAATCACTTTCATAGGGCAAGAAGCAACCAGTTGCATGCAACGGTGTCTAAGGTGGTCGTCTAACCATCTGAGCCATGTTTGCGTGCCAGATGTTTTATATAAACTATATACTGCTAAAAAATGGGCCTACCGAAAATTTGTTGTTCTAAACTTCTGTAGAAATCTTCCGACTTCGTTGTCTTGGTAAATGGAGAATGCTGGAGTTTACAGCAATAAAGTGCCCCATTGCTTATATATTCAGCCCTTAATTTGGAGCAACAGGTCACTGTAAGGAAATTGCAGAAACAGGAGCTAGCAGTCACCATTCACATAACGCTAAAGACCTAAACATTAGGACATTATAAATAGGCGTTGTAATTTTAGCACTCGTAAGCGCGGTAGCAGTGGACGATTGACGCTTACCTTTGGTCGTGGGACACGCGATCCAGTAGCCGGGGATGTGCCTGCAAAAGTGGTTCCCAGGAACTTCTCAGTCGCGATGCGCTGTGCAATTGGTGAAGCAGAGAAATGCAGCTCCTGCTGACTACTGCTGCCGGAAAATGCTTAGTACGCGTGCCACGAAAAGGAGAACCGGTCTCTTGTCTTGCAGAAAACCCCTTCCCAGTCGACTATAGTGTACTAGGCGCGGAATTGAAGGGACGATGCGTGTGGAGAGTACGTCGGTGATTATTGATGAGACAGTGCTTTCTTCCGGGAAATCCACAGAACGGAGTGGCGATAACTGGAGCATAGGCGAGACACGCAAGAAGAGACTAAAGAGTATATTGCATAATAAAAAGATTCAGAAGTGAGGCGCATATTAATTCCACGTATAACAGTTTAAATCCGTCTTTCACAGCCGTACCATTTAAAAACATGGGAAGAGCAGAAAGCAACCTGAACGAAATAGGCAGCTTTTATTCATAAAATACTTTAAAGCGTTTAACTTGTTTTAATGGAATCAACGAAAATTACTAACACTTCACATGCAAGCACGTTTATTGAAGGCAAGTAGTGTTTTTAAATACTGCCTAAACTTCATACTATAAGAAAGAGGCGTGCAGAGTTATATCAATGAAACGGAGGCAACGACAGTACTTCTCGTGTTTCTGTACTTCTGTGCGCGTAAGAAAATGTATTAAAAAAAAAATAGCTGGTACAATAAAGAATGCGATGGACACTTAATATTCGCCTTTAGGGTACGAATCGAAATGCTGATTGCTCGCGCTTGCCTTGGGGACGCCCAATCACGTACGTAGATGTGCCGCCTTTGCCAATTGTTACCAGGCTGCATGCTTTGCTTCTGGCTAGTATTCAATAGCCAACATGGATTCCCAGAAGATCACAACTTGTCGAGAAGTGAGGACTAGAACTTGCATTTACTTTGCAAAGATTTACAGCGTCAGAACTTGCACGAATTCTCTGCTACCCGACTGAGAAGCGGAACACGCAACCTGGTTATTTTTGCAAAGAGGTACGTTTCTACTAGTATGTCACTAATATTTAAACTTGAACATTTGTTTTTCCACATATACTAGAGACTGACACAACTATACACTCTTAAGTGCCATAATATATGAAAGCCCATCCGAGGTACAGTGTCAATCACACTTTGCGTGAACATGAATACACGCGCAAGAAATCACTGCACCCGAACAAATAGCAAATTCCCTCAATATTGGTTATAATGAGAAGCACCACTTCGAATTCCTCGTATCGGTACGCCACTCTGCATCGATTCATGACAGTGTTATGTGGAATAGAGCAGAGCACGTGTGTGGCCACGCGGAGCAGTGTCCCCGCTAAGTGTGATTGACGCTGTTCATATAAAGCCCCGCTGTACCCAAGGCGTACGCGCGTGAATGCGTGGCCTATGAGCCGCATGTCTAACTAGAAATCAATGTCCTGCAGGGCTGCATTCCAACTTTTTGTTTCGCACATCATAGGCAAAGCCCGAGTTGGCAACCGTCCACGTCATGTGGACTCGCAACATCCTGAAGCCAGACGGCCAGTTAGTGCAAGGCCATGCCACCTGCGAACTACCACCTGCCGCGGCCATAGCCCTTGTTTTATGCTCTCAATGCCGACGACACATGTTAACATATATAGGCAAAGAAACAAAAACCAAATAATACATTAGCAATGACTTCTTTCTTGCAGAAAACTATTTTTTCATTTATTCTGCACCCTGTTCAAAGTAGTTAAGCAGGTTGCGATATAATACACGTAAGCAGACAGAACATTTTGACACACTTTCTAGTGCCCTCTTAAACTGCTTAAACTACGAGAACAAGCGAATTACCGATGCTTGTAGAAGAAGCTTTTGGAATACAAACAATAATTGCAAGTGCAGAGCTATACGCAACGCTTACCATATGGTGTTTGTCGCTTTCTCCGCGGTTACCTTTAGCCGTTAGCATGTCCTTATACTAGCTGTGCTTCCGTTATAACGAATATTTAAATTATCTGCGGGGAGGTGAGGCTGCAGGATTGAAAATTTCGCGAAAGAATGTTTGCTAAAAACTTTAGTCTTCTGAAAAACCAAATGTACTGTCTTCTTTTTTAAGCAGCCTAAACTTGCGATTGAATGGCACTTGAATCGCTAGCCAATGGGCACCGTGCCGAAACTCCGGGGACAGCACTCACGGTGAACAGGCAGCGCCATGAGTGAGCGCGGGAGGTGACTTTCCGGGAGAGTTGCCGCCACCTGAGCAGGGCGCGCGCCTAAATATGGCGGCCGTGAGAAAGTAATCGAGGTTTGTGGAGCGAAATTATGGCGATTTGGGCTTGCTGTAGAAATGTAGTGAAGGATAAAAAATACAGGAACCACAAGGCACAACACAGATAGAGACGGAGAGCCAGGGCTGGCTGCCGGCCGTTTAGTTTACGGCTGCAAGCAGGAGGAACAAGAAGTAAGCAGCTAGGAGAATGGCACGGAAGGAGGCAGAACAAAAGAACGAGGGGTAGATTATAAAATACAATGAAAAAGAAGTAGAAAAATGCGCATTTGTGGGGAACACCCGAGTCCCCTCGACATATGCGGTACAACGTCCCACAAAGCCAGCCTTGAACGCTCCGACCAAACAAAACGGGCTGAGGAAGCATTCCTATATAGGCGAAAAAAAAAAAAAAATTCCGAGAGCGGCGTGGAATGTATACACCGCAGAAATGCCAACGCCGGAGCGTAGCTGCTGCACACGGTGCATCAGATCATTGCCTCTGTCGTCATTGATACTTACATCCTCACGGTAGACAAGGAGAATTATGATGTGCGTTTCACGATCACGCGCAAGGCGCAGTTGGTTGAAGCGCTCGGCTAGGGATCTGAGGGATGGAGGTTCGATGTTCGGCGGAGGCAGGATTTTATTTTCTGATGACCTCATCAAGATGAATGGCAAGCGAGAGATCAGCGCACAGATCCGATTTACAGATGTCGGGCACATCTCAGGAACAACTCGCGTACGGCATGTCGTTCCATGAGCCTAGAAAAGCTTCCGGCTTAAAAGTGAAGTGGTGGGGGAGTTGGCGGCGGAGAAGGAAATAACGGGTATGGGAGTAGAGTGGGAAAGAATGGAATGGGACCTGAAAAAGGAGAAAAGGAGGCTGGAAAACAATAAACGTGATAGAAATACGAAAAGCTTGTAAAATCACGAACGATGACAGCGTCTCGACTATGCTGCGGAAATCGTGACACAGTATAGAATAAGGAAGAAACGCAGGCTGGTGAGAAGAGGGAACGAGCTGAGAGAGGCGAAAAATAGTGAAAGAAAGCACTAAAGGAACAATAAATTTATGAACCTCTCGTTGATAACTATCTGCATTGTACTGGTTTTTATGCATGTTATCGGGGACAGTGACCCATTTGCCAAATGGAGACCACAACCCAGATTAAAAAAGGTTTAAGGTCATACGCTAATCAATTGTATGCACGAGCACGCCACTGGGCGCACACAGTCATAGTGAATGGTTTTCGTTGTGGCGGGCGTGCCAGTTGTTTGTTACCAGATATTACAAGGGCATACTAGTTGCCTGATGCTTTTTTTTCACGGCTTGAGAAAAATTAAGAATTGAGCAGATTGTACTATGCCTTCCCTTTGGAAGAATGCCTTACGACCAATCCGGATATCATTGCCGGCTCACTGCTAGTTAGGGCGGTCGCGATCCAACGTTCGCGTTGCTTTGGTTCGTAAAGCACGTTTGGGGACGTGAAAAAACGTTGTACCTGGTGAGTGAAAATGTGCGCTATTGCCGACTGCAACGCAGTACACCATTTGTGACCCCAGCAGGCCGCGAATATCGCGAATACGACGAACGAACGAGGAATGCGACCCATGTCTAGGCAGCTTTCCAGCCTCTCTGCGGAGCGGCCCGGCGCGCGCCTTCCGGATGGTCCGCCCTTTCCGCCGCAAGGGGCGCTCGCATCGTGGCCCGAGTTAATCCTGCACAGTGGCCAGACATCTTTTGCCAACGTGTTCATTTTTAGACCTTTATCTCTACTGCGTTTATTTTAGAGCTCCACGAGGCTTCAGCCCTCACAGTAGCTGATGCGTTCCACAGATGGCGCGAGGCAATCGTGTGTGGTAGAAAGCCTCGATGCAAACGCCTTTTTTTAGGGTGGCGTCAAATGCAATAAGAGCGATCCGAGATGCCACCAGATTTGGTGAAGCAGCAACCCTATGCGTGCAGCGGTCGCAAATTTTAGCGGGCCGCCATTTTGTTTCTCACTGCTACTGTATCACTGCGGTAAATTGGCACAGGAAACGCTGTGTTCTGCATGTTTTTTTTTTAATTGTTTCTCTTCTGCACATTTTATAAAGATATGTTTTACCTGTAATCTGGACCAGCTTTGTCTGTAGTTCTCGTTCTGTGTTTGAAGTAAAGGCAAAAAAGTCGTTGTCGCGCTTTTGACACCTTTCCCGATTTATGACTCAACAGATACACTGGTAATAGAAGATGGAAGCGATGTTGAACAAAAAAAATTGTATAAACAAAGATCACCGTGATCGAACGGTGACTTTATCTTTTTTTAATACGAGTTTTCGTGTCACAACAACCGAAGTGTGGTTGTTGTTATTAGAATGTATATGCTTTTCTTCCCGGCTCTGGAATTGTGTCGGCAATGAAAAAAAAAGAAAAAGGTCGTCGTGTAGCAGTTCTTATTCCGCAGCCTTTAGTTCGATTCCTGCTCTCCGCACTAGTGTTTTTTTTTTTTTTTCTTTCTACTTTCATTAAGTTTACATGTTCAGTGATTTCTCCGCACCCCTCGACACGTGGCTGCCCTTCTACTGCATCAATAGCTTTTTTTTGTATGGACGTGCCTACACCGAGCTAGCTGTACGCACTTTCGTGTAAAAATATATCGCTGGAAAAGCACTTTCCGGCTTACTATACTTCATAGGTAAACACGCATCTGCACACTGGCAAAGGGCCGGAGTTGTTGATGCTTGACCAAATAGGCCCACCAAAGCTATACTGACCTGCTGAAAAGACTTGACGGATAGGCGAAATGTCATTTAGCAAGTTCATGACCCTGCTAATACTATTGTTCTGATACTCATTGTTCTTTTTCCCCAAGACTCGCGTGAAGCGAAAACATCTAGTCATCTACGCATTCTTCCTATTTGGAGACTTAACTGAAACCAGGTGCACCTCATGAGGTGCAATTTACAGAATTTGAGTATTGCTTGCAGCTGGAGTAATTGCGTACGAAAGAAGTTCCTTGAGAAAAAAAGAAAGCATTGCACCTCGCATCTTAACTTACTTCGCCCCTTGTCTTTTGTAGAGGATAGTGTCTTTTGTAGAAGCCGACGATTTTGAGACCAAAAAGGTCGAGACAGTGAAGACAGTTTGCTTTTATGAGCCCAATATTTACTTTTTTTTTTTCACGCTGCTGACTCCATATGATTTAGTAGAAAAGGCTTGAATATATTTATACTTATTTAATCACATACTGGGAACCAAACATGATCTGAGCAGGAGAGGCATGTTACAAAACAAAGTACAAAAAGCTGTGAGCCTGTAAAGCATTCGTATAGACAACATGAACCAAAAAGAACATAATGAACAATGCATACTTATACAGAACTAAATGAGATATATTCACGTACAAGAGCTTGAGATGAAAAGAAACAACATGCAAAGTCAACAACATACTGCATAGGGATAGCGTTGACTAAGGATTCAGTCAACCATTTGGAGCAAGCAATTGGGAATTGGGAAGCAGTACATTCCAATTAGAGATCGAGTCATGAGAACAGATCGAGTCAAAATGACAACAGAAAATGTACATAGACATAGAAGCAAAGTAAAATGTATTCGCATCAGATGGTAATACTTATGTATAGAATGTACAGTGAGTTTGAAGATGAGCACATTAGCATTCATTGTTTCAAGTGCTAGTGCAAAAGCAAGGATAGTTTTCGTCTTTCACGTATGTAAGTTCAGTTCTGAATAAATCTTTATTTCAGACAGACGAGAGAGAGAAAAAACAACACATTTCTGTCTAGGAGGAAGACAAAAAGATACGAATTCCTGAAGTGTCAGCCTCCCTAATTTACACAACATCGCATCATACAGTAAAAGGAGAAAAGACAAGAACAGAAAAAGAGCAAATGCCAAAAAATACGCGAGCAATAATTTAGGCTTTGGAGATACTACGAACAGGCGATAATTGCATTCTATTGCCGGATAAAGAAGTGTTCCATCTACATCGGGCACGTGTGTTGCTCGATAGAGTTTTGCCATTTCGTCCTTCATCACTCTGTCGTAGGCATGGTGCAAGCGATTACCAAGAGTATAAATTTGTGTTTCTCGCATGGAGGGGACGCTTCAGACTTCTATGCAGATATTATTTATGCACTGCTATCCCTGCAAAAAAAAAAAAAAAAGACTGTAGACTGTGAAAGCTGTTCAGAAATTAGAGGACTTCGCAGAATGACCATTCCCGAATTTCGCTGTTGTGAGCGAGAAATGGAGGTCGCAGTCAGACAAAATCCGATACGGATGTGCCACGCGTTTGAGCATGCCTATCTACGAATACACGTAGGAAATGCCGCTTTAAGCTGTCACAAAAAAACAAAAAAACAACTTAGCGCCGAGTTGAGGCTGCTAGGTTAATACTCCCGTTGCAGACACACGACGACGCCGATGGCAGCCATCTATCTCGTTTCATTTGAACATACCAGCGGTTGTTTCGTGAAGGGCACTTTGGAATGCGGAAAATTCTCCAACCTTTCCGGCTGTGGTCGCAGCATTGCGAAACACAACACCCGGTCATATTTTGTTGATGTCAAGGCGCGAACAGGCCTATGTGACTCACGTATCCTCAGCGTAGCGCTTCTTCAGCCCGACAGCAGACACAGCCGGCATGGCAGGGATAGCTTCGTACGTTGAAAGATCACTGTGGCCTACCTTCCCTTGCTCTTACAATGTGGGACGTAGGTATACTGCTGAACATGAACGGAAGCACGTAGTACCAAGTTAACACAACAAGCAGAAGAAACACAAGCAGCGACTACTGCGACGGGTATGGCTGACGACGGCGATAGCGCCCTATGCTCGGACGGACATGAGAAACATAATGGCGACTGCAGCTGTTACCAACACTGGTTTTTGGCGGAAGTCATTCGGGCGGCGGCACTGACCCCTGTAAAGGCTGGCGCCACCCTAAAAAAGGGGGTTTGCATCGAGGCTCCCTAGTGCACCGTATGTTGTTTCACCTCGCGCAGTGCCGCAAACATTGTCGTCTTTATCGTCGTGCCCAGGCACGAAAGCACTACGCTATCGCCCCGGCCGATCACGTCACGTGTAAGACTGCAACACACTCTAGCGGTGTGCAGTAAATATTTACTTTTATTTTTATTTATTTACTTCATCGTTCTCTTTATCAATTTACAACTGTCAAAAGCTCCCTCGCTGCGTGTTGAACATCGCCGTCTTTGTGAAATTCCGTCTACGCCACCCCATCATCAAGCTAGGTAAATGCGCCGTATTCGCGCCATATCACTACATACAAAACATCGCGTTATGAGAGCATTGCTAAACCAATATGCGCCAACATGCCAAACATCGGGTCGCGACAGCACTGCTAAACTAGTTTACACCAACATGTAAACCATCAGATTGTCACAGCACTGCTAAATCAGTACGCCGGGAGTCACACGAATAGGCCGTGCCGTCTGTTTTAAGTACCTGGAGCTAACGCGCGATGTCCCTATTCGACAGCTCGAACTGATAATATTTTCTCCGCTCTAACAAAGCGAGCAAATGATGGCTATACGATCTTCATGATACGCTTTTGATAGAAGAAAACTTCCGATATCATCAGGGCGGAGCTTAAGCTTCCAGCGTGCGCAGACGCGAACGCTTTCGTGGCTCCTATTTTTCTTGATCCGATTTGAACATGCTGCTTGAGGCATTCAAGGAGGGTTTGAAACAGCTAGATATTCAATCTCAGAGGAAGTAGCGGAAAGATGGACGACAGTTTCTTGAACCAACATTTTGATTCATGGCCACTTTTCCCAAGCATTTCATCCCAGAAGAGCCGAGCACCAGGCCGGGGGAAATCTTGTACCCATTGGAAACCGGTGGGTACCCGGCGGTACTGGGGATCGAACCCCGTACCTTCCGAATGCGAGGCGGATGTTCTACCACAAGGCCACCGCTTCGATTCAGATGATTTCGAGGAGGTCCCCCGGACAGTTTATACTTCGGGACCTCCTTCTGTAATACTGATAATCCATGTACATGTACCTCACAGTGAAAATAAAGATGATGATGAAATAAAAAAAAAACTCGCTTAATTAGGTAAGAAGCATAAAGTTGTGGACAACCTGCTTACGCACATAACGCGAGCGTTCTCGCCGAGTGCTACAGGTTAAATTATTCGAGAATAACGTATCAGAATAAGCCCAAAGCGTCTGCTCGTTGCTTGGCTCTCAAGTTGCGGCAAAAACTGTGCACGGGATTACAAAGCTAACTGGCTCCATACATGCAGCAGGTTTATGCTTTTGATAATAATCTCAATGTAGCATGCGCCCCTAATTCAGTCAGTGGAACATTTACAACTGCTTTCCGCCACTAAATATGGCAAAAAAAGTGACTACCATATATTTTCCTTGCGAACGGGCTTAGGAATGGTTAGGTTTGGTTTATTGGGTTGTACACCCAAAATAGAATGAGGCCATGTGAGACGCCGTATAATGGAAGTTTTCGGGTATTTCGACCACTTGGGGCGCTTTAACGTGTACCAAAATCGCACAGCACGCGGACGGCTTTCTTTTCGCCTCCATCACTAAGCTGCCACCACTGCCGGGCTTAGAACCTGCGTGCTTGGGCTCAGCAGCCCTGCGCCCTAACCCTTGAATCGTCGCAGTATACTTGTTGCTCCTAAATTTATACCGTACATATATAGATTCCAAAACAGATGTCAAAGTTGCCGACGCCCACCGGGACGCTTTGAAATGGCAGATGGGGCGCGAACATGTAGAAGCTTTTACCTTCAAAACAGAGTTGCTGGCTTGTGACAACAATTTACTGGATAAGTAAAGGTAAGATAATAACATCATGCCGTTAAGAGCAGAGATTTAATAGCCGCGCCACAGATCCGCAGAGGCAATAAAGGCATTCTATAATTGTGTCTCTAAAGCAATATTTATTTCTACTCACATTGGTTTGATAAAAAGAAATGTTTCGTTCTTTCTAGAGTGTAAATGAAATGTTCACTGAAAAAAAAAAAAATAGTACTTAACTCCGGGGCTTTAAAAATAAACGCTGTGAGATTACCTGTCGGCTGTAATTTCCGCGGAATCGCATTTTCAAAGAACAGACAATATCCATTATTGCTCAGTTTTGTGCTCTGTTCAAACGCACAAACGAGTGGAATAGAAATAAGATATAAAATAAAACATCACATTGAAAGGACTGCGGCGCGTCCATTAGCCGGAATGGAGTGCCCAGAGCTCTGCGTAATGATCTTCATCCGTGTTCAGGGGATTCGGGGAAATTGGAGCAGGCACCAAATTGAATCGCAGTCATTGTGCATGGCTAATTCTCGAGCCTGTACACGTGCCTCTGGGCGGTCTTTTATGGCTTTCATAATAAAGCTTTTTTTGGAAAGGGGTATTGTTAAACTGCAAGGGTTCACTTTGGTTTCCAATGACACCTTTACATTTGCAAAGTTTTATACCTAGAGCCTCCGTAACAGCAAATGTTTGAATAAATTGCTCAGTTTCATTTTTCTTTCCACGAATTAGCGGTACAGTTCACAAATACCGTGAGAGCAGCCAGACCGTGATTGAGACTAAAACTTTGCGTTGGGAACAATTGAAAGCGGGAACAAAAGCACCAACGAATGAATGCAGCATTCGGTCATAACGAGCTTTAGGGAAGCGGTGTTAAAGAGGACGGGAAATTGCAGAGAGATAGCTAGAAAGAGGAAAGGAAATGATAAAAAATAGAGAAGCGTGCTGTAAGTTATTCGGGGGACACCCATAATTCGTGCAAACCTGTAAAGTGGCAGGAGACGCTTTGGACACAGCACAAAGACAACGCTGATATGTGCGCTGCTGACACCAGCTGCTTATGTTTCGGATAGCAGATTTCGACAGCAGGCACTATTGTAAGAGGTTACTAAGAAGTATATGCAGTATCGCTTGGTTTCACAGGCCAACGCATCAAGGTTATTTTCTGCACTCTGATCGCTAATGTTGCCTGAAAGGTGACAATTTGCAGTGACAACGCTCATTCGCTGACCCATTACTCGGGTTAGAAATCCTGGGAATGCATTTACCATTTTTACTTCTCATTCCTATGGTAATCCACAGGGTGAGAAGTTGATATTCGTGAAATATCATCAGGAGCTGACGGTGTGACCAAAAGGAAATGTACTGAATGGATAAAATGGACACAGCTTGCGGATCCTTTTTGCCTCACACTGGTCGATGAATTTATTTAGTGTATTAAATTTGGTGTACGCATAAAACACTCCTGTGGGTGTGACAAGATGAAGATAAATTACGGTGCACATATCATCACGACTGAGAACTTCAAAGGAATATTATTGTCTGCAGGCGACGAGACGGCACTTGGATGCGAGATCCGTCCTGTCGTTCAAGAGCGCATAGCCGCGCTGCGAATGAAACGTATGCCATCGCGTTAGCTGCTTTACGTGTGGCTGTTAGCTAAGGGGTGTCAGCCCCGCGGTGAATGAAGGAGGCCTATAATGCGAACAATGTCGGCGTGATGAAATGGGGAAATATCTACCGTAAAATTTAAGCGAGGGAGGAGCTTTCGTAAACCGGCTTTGATTACAAAGCGCATGAAAACTTCTTGTAAGCGAGAGGGTCGCACACGGAGGGGTGAGGGACGACGTCTTAATAGACGCATTTGGGTGATAACAGAATATTATATCACATGTGTTCGCAGGAATGCGGATGGAAGGAATGTTCTCAATTGCTCGCAGAGCGGAATAAATGTCACTTCGCTGCCGCCGCGCGACTTTCCGAGTCGGGCGGTTCTCCGCCTTTCCTTCTCGACAATTGGTCTGCCTGCCCTTACCCGACTTTAGAGTCACTTTATAAACTTTGTAGTCATCGACTTTATAGTCAGAAATACAGCACTATAGAGTTTCCTTTCTGTTGTCAATGATATATGGGAAGTCACAGCCTCTCAATTGCACATTCGTCGTGATTATGCTCAAACGCCTAGCCTGGTTTACTAAAAATCAAAATAGCGGCTTGTAGAGACGCTAGTATTTACAGCTTGTACTTGGAAGAGTGTTTCGGTTACCTATAGGTACAATTAATGCATTACCTGGAAAAAGTAAACACGTTGTATTTCGGTTAATAAGCACTAGCTACTTCATATAGCGCTTTATCTTTCAATTCTTGAAAGTGCTTGACATGCTCTCGCGCATGAGTCGGTAACGAGTATGGTTTGGTTTTTTTTCAGGGATGCTGGCAATAGGGAGGGTGTGTTCACGCGATGGCACACGCTTCATTTTGACCATGACTACTCGGCGTTGGCCGAAAAACTTCGCTTTGATAGCTGGAGCTGGTAACCGCAACTCTTCATTATAGTTTTCTGTAGGAAACATTTCCCATCGGTAGTAAACCAGCCGCAATTATTCCATCAATTTGCTGTAAATACAAAGCTTGAACAATCAATAAGAATTATGATCAAGACGTTGGTAATAGGGGAATATTTTGTGAGCCACATTTCTTAGCACTGTAACACATTATTCATTTTAATTGTAGGTAAGGTTTTTTCATCCTGCCTGAGTGATTAACTCATCGGTCTATGGTCTAGCTACATTTCACAGAAGATCGGTTCGAGCCGTAAATGTCGTATTCAATTTACCGACTGCCAACGCAAAGCCCCTTTCTCACTCAGGAGAGAAACCTACGGACAGACTACGCACTCATGACTAATTTATTTTAAGCAGGCATATTCTAAATATGACTTACTGCACAAAATTATATGCAGAAGCAAAGAAATAATTTTGAAGTAGGTAAACTATTAAGCCTAGTAGAGCGTTATCTCTGTTGTTGGCTAACTTGACTAACTAGCATAATGCTTTTACACTTGACCTTAGCTTTGCGTCTAGCGCAAAGTTTCATTTTAACTGCAATCAACTAATTAACTGTAATTAATTCGGGTCGATGACTAGCTTAACTCAATTGCACTCAGCCGAAGGTTTCCAATAGTAAATGTCTCCCTGCATTAGTGAAAAGGGCGGTTTCGACTGCATATATATTGTTACGATAAAATAAAAAAGGGGGTGTTTTTTACAGTGCTGTTGCAGCGGGAGAAGGTGAAGCCTACTAGCCCCCAGAAAGCAACGCTTCTTCCTCTTCTTCTGACACCATCCCAATCCTTCATCGTCGTCAGTAGCGTGACAATATTATTAACGTTAATTATAGCGGTCGCTATCTAGTGCGCAGCATTAGAACTCATCCTAGGCTTTTCAGCGGTATATAACTTCATCCTATAGCCCACTGTTTGGTTTAATACGCATTTAGCTAATTAACAGATCAATGCGAATCGCTAACTAAAACAGTGCCATTACGCTTGGCCTAAGCTTTACAGCCGTATATAACTTGATGCTGCAGCAAAAATGTTGATTTAATTGCAATTTACTGAAAATTACTTAATTTGGTCCAGGAATTGGTTGAAATAGTGTATAATTAACCAATGATCCAAACTCATGGTTGAACGTGACATATACTATGCTTGCAGACATAGCTTGACAGTAGTGAAATTGATAAGTCGCACTTTGACCTCTGATCTTAAAGTTAAAAGTACCAGCCTGCGTCGTTTCCGACGTTTTACCCTGGCGAGCAGATTTGACTCTCTATAAACAAACACAGATATAGTCACGAGGCAACACTAGATCAGGTTTATAAAGCACAACATCCTATCATGTGATTAAAAAATTCTGGAGTACAGAGCTCGCTTGAGCACTGAATTTGAATTGCTATTCTCCATTGAAACGGCCCTAAGAAGAGTCCAGCCTCTCTATAAACGTTGCATTTGGAATTCTCAATGCTTTTATCGCAATTTCCAAAAACACGCTCCTCCATTCAGTGCTGCGGCCGGCAGGCGAACGCCAAGGTATAAAAGCGTGCTGTGCGCCGAGCTCCCAGCCACCGCGCGAGGAAAATCGAGGAGAAAAGCGCAGCGTGGAGGAGAGTGTCGATACTTTCAAATTATCAAGGGGCTTTAGTTGAACGAAGAATAGAGCGCCGCGGCACTTCTTTGCTGAAGGTGAAGTAACGAAATGGCCTTGGATGTCTGAAAGTTTGATTCTGAAAAATGACGTAATGGAGAGGCGAAACCACTACGAGAGATCACAATTTTGAAGATAGACGGGAACGTGAAAACGAAGGTTGTTGTCATATTCCTTTGTGATGTATATCGCGTATACTGCGTAGACAAGCTTGCTGTGGTACTAATGGTGAAGTATGCACCAGGCAAACCAGCAAGGTCATCCCCTGTTTCATTTTGTGGACAGAAACCAATCTGGGGTTCCGGATAACAACCAGGTGATTACAACGACTAGGAGAAACGAGTTTCGAGAGTGTGATCATACAGCTTGCGAATCGTAGGCGTGAGAGAAACCGGGCGGATAGCGTAGAGGCATACTGGCGGCGGACCTAACTTAGGCACAGGAAGAACATTAGAATATGCTTCTATATTCCCAGCATGACGCAATAAAGTCAAAACTCGCTTAAAGATATATGAAGCGGGGTATGCAAAGCCCTACATCCTAGGCTGCTGAACAAGGAGCAAGGTATGTTATCGTATTCAAGAATAGAGTTTGTTTTGAGGCATTCGATGGAGGTCGATATGGCAGTAATACCTTCATCGAGGGACAGAGAAAATGATATGCGAGGCTGAGGTACAATCATGATGTGGGAAACCCTGACGAGCAACCTTTCGCGCAAATAAACTTCATCCGCACTGTGAGTGAGGCACACGTTCTAGTTTTAGTAGCATCAGCAACTTGAGAAGGGTGCTGTGGCAAAAGCGTCGACTGGTCTTAATAGGTGACAGGTGCGCGTACAACGTGCAGCTCCGGACTGCCTACCGCGCCACTTTGCTTAATGCCGAGGACATGCTGCAGCACTACGAAGAGTGCGAAGAGCTAAAACATCATCGGGATGAAAATATGCATAAGGATCCGCCTGGCAATGATGAGCCCAGAGGTTGCAAAGGGGTATATTTTTTATGGATTGTCTTCATTTACAAAAGTGGCAATTGTTTGACCCAAGGGACTAGCCAAGAGAGTAGAAATAAAGAGGCGCTGAATTTAGAGGACCGATGGTCTGCCCCTACGGAGCGAAGGTATACAGAATGAAGACTGCGGCGTATTTTCTGCAGACAAGTGTCTGGGGGTAGAGTCTAGCAAACTTTACCAGTGCCTAACGACCGATTCAAAGTAGGTGTTTATGGGCCACCGCATACATACGTAAAAGTCTGCTAGTGATTAAGAAGACCTGGAGACATTGAAGGGATTCGATGCACATTGCACGCGGTCGCAATAACACCATTAGCCTACATATCTGAGACAAGCCTATGCACACCTATAGGATTGTAGGGCATGTGCTAGCAACTTGTTCTGCAGTGTGTTTTGCAAAACCAGTATATTCTAAAACTCTAGAATATCCCAAGTGAAATAAAAAATAATATTTTCTTGAGCTATATCATCTTTAGGTTCTTTTCTACAAGTGGCAGTAAGTGCAGCTCTCGTAGAACAATGGGCCTCATGGGTTTACTATTTTACTGATTTCATCGTCGCATGCATAAACATTTACTGTTATACGTATCTGACTGATACGTTCTCTCTGCAGACGGCTCACCGCAGTCGTTTCTATTGTAACGCACTGCAAATGGATGATGTATTAAGACAAAATAGAGAGCACTTTGTCAAAGCCAGTGCGAACACAAAGCGGGGATGTCTCTGCAAGAAACCTCAGCCGTCCTCCTTGGCAAACCAGGCACTCATCCCTTCTGTTGACATCGCCATGCTTTCGCTGTTGCAGACCGACGAAACATCTCCATGCTTGTTACTCTAGTGACGTCTGTCGTGTCAAAAAACCAATATTTCCCCTGAATCTCCGAGCGTAAATGACGCAGAAATAAGGCACGCGCTTTGCAGCAACATGCACGCCACCCAAATTTGATCCAAGCATTCTGTACTTTGCCTTCTTAAATCTCACAGGTAATTTCACTAAAGACATGAACGTCTTTATTAAGTATTCTTGGCAATGGCTGTGAGGGATGTGGTGTCACAGATCCTTAAAACTAATCATTTCATCGATGGTGAGTTTCTCTTTGGAGGGCGGGGGCGGGGGGGGGGGGGGGGATTTGACTTTACAGACACTTCCAGCCGATGTGAATCATCCGTCCGCCAAACCTGCGTTTCTATCCGATCGGGAAGTCTCAAGGTAATATCGAATGCAAATTCTGAGGTCTACTACCACTCGTACTAATCTAGTTGTTGTGGCTGTCGGCAGAAGGAAAAGAAAACGCACGGGCCTGTTACTGGCTCTGTAGCTGAGCCACCTCCGCTGCCTCGTGCGGACTGAAGAAAGTAGAGAAGAAAGAAAAAGAAGAGGGCGAGAAAGACGCGCGCCGCAACAGCTGTCGTCCACCACCTAAGCGGTGGCGGGTGCAATGACGGCCTACAACAGTTAAATATTCGGTGGCTGGCTAGCCCCCGCCGCAAGCAGTGTTCACCTGCCGTAACAGCCCCGTAGGGCAACCCCCAGATGCTCCAGACACAGTGGCCAATTTTACCGAATTGCGGCAGAATTAAAATAGTAAAACATGTATATTCAATTACCGCCAACATGAAAAAGGCTGAAAAACGCCCGTATTCATGAATGAAAGTGTTCTTTATTTATTTTGCAGTGCACTGTGAGCCCAGTTCCAGGCAAATATTTACTTGATCAGAGGCTCTGAAAATGAAATATTGAAAAACGTGAACTAGGCTCAAAAATATTTTTTTCGTTACTTAGTTGAAAATACTTATTTATTTATTTATTTACAAAATACTGCGGAGACTGAGTCCAAGCAGGGTGGGTGAACAAGTCAATCAAGGTAGAAAAGAAAACGCAACACTTCAAAAAAAAAAAAAAAGACAACACAGTATAGCAGCAATTTGTAAAACTCAAGGGACAATGGATTAACTAGCTGATTCCAATCTGTTATTGTGCGTGGAAAGAACGAAAATTTGTAAGTGTCTGTTCTAGCGAATATAGGGGTTAGGGGACTGGGATGGTGTTGACGAGTTTGTCTGGTTTTTGCCGGCTTAAGTATGATGATCGATCCGAACAGAGTTTGTTATGTAATAACTGATAAATAAACTTTAATCTAAGGTTTCTTCTTCGATGTTCAAGTAGTTCAATTTTATTTGTCTCCATTAAAGTGGTTGGGGAGTCAGACCTTGCATATTTATTAAAAATAAACCTGACAGCTCTTCTCTGTATTCTTTCAAGATTTTTTACGTTAGATTTAGTATACGGGTCCCATACTATGCATGCATATTCGAGTTTAGGTCTAATTAATGAAGAATAACAAAGTAGCTTAATGTTAGAAGGAGCATTTTTTAGTTTATGTCTTAAGCAGCACAATTTTCTAAATGCAGCAGAGCAGATATTGTTTGTGTGCAAGTTCCACGATAGATTGCTACTTATGGTTACTCTTCGGTATTTGTATTTGGATACTTGTTGAAGAGGGAGAGAGCCTAATTTATATGTGTAGCTATGACGTATGGTTTTTCGGGTTATCGGCATATAAACACTTTTATCAGCATTCAGAATCATGTCCCATCGGTCGCACCATTCGAAAACGTTGTTCAAGGCACTGTCCAGGTCACATTGATCTTCCCTATTTGTAACTTCTCTGTATAGAATACAATCGTCAGCAAACAATCGAATTTGCACTGGTGGGTTAACAACTTCAACAATATCATTGACATACAAAAGGAAAAGCAGAGGGCCCAGAACGCTTCCTTGGGGAACTCCGGATGAAACTGGGAGAGAGCCCGAACGTTGTCCCCCCACTTCAACAAACTGTTTGCGGTCTTTTAAGTATGCATTATTCCATGTTACTAAAATATCAGGAATGCCAATTTCTTTCATTTTAAAAATTAGTTTATCATGAGGAACTTTGTCAAATGCCTTGCTAAAATCCAAAAATATTGCATCGATTTGGCCTTTATTATCTATAGAGGAAGCAAATGAATTTATTACTGTAATTAGCTGTTACCGTCGAGAGTCCTTTTCTGAACCCGTGCTGAAAGCTAGATAGCACGCGAATTTTTTCTAAAAATTCGTTCATACAATGTGCAACTATATGTTCTAATAGTTTACAGCATGGGGACGTCAATGATATGGGACGGTAGTTCTGCAAGAGAAGACGGTCTCCTTTTTTATAAACGGGAATAATTCGGGCTGTCTTCCAGTCATCGGGTATTTTACCCAGTGACATTGAAGCGCGAAAAATTATTACGAGGAATTGAGCCAGAGTTTCGGCATAGCGTCGCAGAAATGCGTTTGGAATGTTGTCAAGGCCACATGACGTTTTGGTTTTCAAGTTCAGCAACATTGAAAGGACACCAGGATAAGTAATAAAATTCACTTCGGCGGGGTAATACACTCGGCTATTGCCGGTACCTGTGCTCGGGGCAGAAAATACACTTTGAAAATAACTATTAAAATGTTCAGTAATAGCCTTTGGATCACATAGCGTAGTGTTGTCCACCAATATTTGTGTGACTGCTTCCTTTTTTTCACTAATGTAATTCCAAAACCACAAGACTCGACTCCTATTAAGCTGTAAATGTATAGAAGACTTTCGCAAGTATATGTCAATGCTTATTGATAGCACTCACCTGGTCGCGAATGCTTTTATGGTTCTTTGTCATTTCATCTCGGTGGGCACCTCACCTTGGCAAACGGTCCTATCCCATATCGTGTCTCTTCTTCCTCCTACAGTATGGTTTAGATTCTGGCGCTAATTCCCCATTTCCCTTCATTCAACGGTCCTTTATTCCTAACTTCCGATCTCAGATTATGATTCTATGCGACGTCTGTTCTTCCTTCTTCACTAATATCCGGCGAGCTAACCCAGCGACCAGATTAATCGCGGTCAGGAGCTCAGCGACCACCAGGAACCGCCAGTTCTGCGAGTTAATTCGTTTTATCGTGAGGGTCATAGCCCTCAGCACCATCACCGCAACTACGGCGGTGTTCGCTTGTCGTGTGGGATCCCGCACGTAATCCAAGAGCGAGATAACCCTATATTGGACCCGGCAAGCGCCTGAACCGGGGGGGGGGGGGGGTGGAGGTGGGGAGGAGGGCTGAGCCTGCATGTCACGCCGCTTCTGCTCAGGGGAGGAACCAGCGCGGAAGGAATCAGTGCAGTGGGGCTGATTACGCGTCCGGTAATCGTTATTGATCGGACGCAAGGCTCCTGTGACCCTTGCGGATCGTAACGGGACACAAGCTGTCCAGGGCACCACCTCCGCGGCTTTTCGCTAGGACAGAGGTAAGTGAGATCGCAAAAATTTGTCGGTAGCGCCCGACAACACCCTCTGCACGGTAACGATCGCTTCCTTCCGAAGATTATTCAAACCAGCACTGACAATGTCCTCCTACCTGGTTTACACCTTGGAACCTTCGTAGCTTTGGAGGGTTTCCGCAGGAAGGAAGGGAGCAGTGGGTGTAAAATATGTGAATGAAGGCTCAGTTCCTGTCTGTCGACACCATATCCTTGTGAAATCGTTACGAGAGTTACATTGTGAAATTAGGCGCTATCAGTTTCACTGCATGTCACACGTTTGCTCACTATTTAAGGAAGCCCACGTGGAACGAGTTTGTTCTTGGCAGCTTGAAAACTGACGTCGTTATCCTAAACACGCATTTGACGGCCGGAATGGACACAAACGATATTTACCGCTTCTTGTTAGCAATATCGTGGTTTATTCTTGAAACCGACCTGTCCAATGTCGCTTCTCTTCTTTTTTCATCTTTGCTTTCTTGTGCGCAGGCAACTGAGGGCCATTCAGGTTGTCTCGTTTACCAAAAATCAAGCATATACGCATATGCTTACGTAGGGTGTAACTTGGACTAGCTTTAAAAACATACGGTTCGCCCTGGCACAGTCAAACAAATTCAGTGACGTTCAGAACCATCTAGGCTAACCTCCAGTATTTGTTTCGTTCACAACCGTTGATTAATTAGTAAATACTAATTAGATATTTTTTAAACTATTTACTTGTGAGAAAAAGTGTCAATACAAAAGTTGTAGATCGCGAAAAACAGCTAGCTATGTTGTTTCCATCAAATTAATGTTTACTAAAGTGATATTTTTACTAGCCGAAAACGGCGTCTGGCACAAAAAAAAAAAACAAGAAAAAAAAACAACAACTTCCTAGTGGTTGCGGCGTTACTTTAAAGCCTCGACATGTGTCCGAGATAACAAAACAGGCTTTTCTGGGTCGTGTTCTCTACAATGAAGCTGGTCAATAATAAATAAGAGCTGGTCACGTGACAGCAATTTTTGAAGGCCTATAAAGAAGGCGGCGTAAGTCGTAACGTGATGGAAACAACGTAGCTGTCCGTGCCAGATAAATGTAACCAAGCTATTAAAAATACGATATAGTTTAGCCCCGTGAAATGAACCGGGAGTCACTTGGCCTACCGTAAGTAGTATTTCTGTTACTGCTAACCCAGTGTGGCTCTCGTTACAAAGCCGCACGGTCGCCGATGGCTGCCTTAGTTAGCGTCGTAAAGCTTTCTCTTCAAAACGGAGGATTATTGTTTCTCAACGTTGATAACCAAGTGGAGCTTAAGAGCGAACTTTAAATCATAGCTTGATGAAAAAAGTCTCAATGCGAAAGATTAAATCTGCTGAAAAAGCAAAGATTTTCGATACAGGTACAATTTATGTGGCTTTATTTATTGGCCTCCAAACAGAGCTATCACGTGATAGGTGGATCTCACCCAAGGCTCACGCAATAAGGCTTCACTGGGGAAAATGCTGCTTGCAAAAGCCGACTTTGTTTTCTTGATCGCATCTCGACAAGCTGAAGGGGCGCCGCTGTCTCGTGGAAGTTTTTCTTTTTTTTTTCTTTAATGCATGTATGATCGACTTAAGAGCGGCAAAAATGCCACTTTGCGAGAGCGGTGGGTTGATACAAACAATATGATCAACTGCTTTTCAAGGACTACAACTTTTATATTGACACTTGTTCCTTATCTAGTGATTAGTGCTACCCAATTACACATTGCAAAAACAAAATGAACGTAAGTGAAGCAAAATACACTGGTGACTATGCCACGTGATGCCCATTAGATCTCAGTTCAAATAATTAGGCTAGAACACACCATTTTTTTATATAGTACAATTTGACATTATATATAAAGGGTGTCCCAGCCAGCTTAGTCAAGGGTTCAAAAATAACATATTTGAGATAAGCGAAGCACACAGTTGCATACAGTTTGGAGCCGTATTGCGCATCGCAAGCTATTTCAGCTTTTGTAATTTATTAACTGGCAATGAGATATTATAATTTTCATAATAAATATGATTTGCAAAGTTGGATAGCACGTTCAAAAATTGCCGTTACACTTATTTGCGGTAAATACATCCACATGTGCATAAATTGCCGAGTTCCAAATAAAGCCCGCAAAATACGAAAACTATCACGTGAAGTGTCAAACTGCGCAAAGAAGATAGGGCAAAGCGCCTTGTTTGTTCAGCATGTTTCTTTCATCCCGTCTTCTTTGCGCAGTTCTACTCTTTCTCTTAAAATTAATCAATATCTTTTTTTATTTCTGTTCAAAAGATGAACTAAGGGGGCAAAGGAAAAAAGACACAAATAGCAGCTTGACGAAGCTTGACCACCTTTGGTATCGTTGAGCTGCATTAAAAATGTAAAGGCACTGAAATCGTGGTCACCATTGTACAAAATCACTTCAAACACAGAGTGGAGTGTCGATGTACTATGCAAAATGTGCAATATCAAAGCAAGGTGTCATTGTACCAACTAGCCCGTCTGTGTGCTGTCATGTGACTAGCGCTGTCGCGCGCCACGATTGTAGTGTTCTCAACCGTGGTTCAAGCGAACGAAATCGTAGCGACCGTGAATCGATGGCCCAGTTGCAGCGGCAGGCTGATAAATTGGCAATGGTTGCAGCCGGTTGACCGCGCTCGCAGCTGCTTGCACCGCCACGAGCGCCAAATGCCTACGCGGGCGCAGAAACCATCACAGACGTGTCAGCCTGCCGCTGCAATCCGCCTCGATGGATGGATGGATGGAATATAGGAGCGTCCCCTTTGAAACGGGGTGGTAGCAGTAGCTATCATGCTCATTTTTCTCCCTATATCTTAATAATTGTTTTAGATTGGTTAACTATACCATCATTCTATTTGTTGAAGTTTTGTTTCTACATTACTAACATTATGTCCCTTCTCTGCTTTTAAGCCACCAATCTTCCAGTCGTTTTTTGCTAGTTTCCACCGCCGGTTTATTCACCCGGCCACTGGTATCTCTAAACCCCAGAGCTTCAGGAACTGTGATTGCGCCTGCATCAACTTCCGGATGGATACCGTTACATTCGAGTATAATATGGTCAATTGTTTCACTGGAATTACCATATACAGCACATGCGTCATCTGCATTGTTAAATTTCTTTTTGTAGCTCACTCTGATCTAGCTTCAAAAAGTAGGGCACTGCCTCTTGAGTTATCAAAGAAATCTTCCTTCCTGATCTGCATTTTCCACTTTCGGTATAATTCCACACTCTGTTTATTTTCCATCGAATTTATCCAATTTTTACCGTCTGTGTTTTTCCCCTGTC